>NC_061114.1:57307360-57613579 GCF_002878395.1 Capsicum annuum
ATTTTTTTATAATTTATAGAATTTAAATTTTAAAAGAGATAAGTTTGATATAGTAGAAGTCTATTAGAACTCCTTAAGTATGGTTTCTGTTTTTTAATATAATATTTTTTTAAAGAAGGATAATATATTTCAAATTCAAATTTTTCTATCTTTTAACTTAATTTTTTTATTATAATACTCTATTAACCTTGTCTTAAATTGCCAAGTGGCTTATTCTTATGCTGCCACTTGGATTCTTCTGGTGCTTCATCCTCTGCTTTATAATATACTAGTAGGGGTGTTCATGGGTCGGTTATTGGTCAAAATCATAACCAAAATAACTTAGTAGGGTTTAAATTTTTTAAAACCAAACCAAACCAACACAAAAAATAACCGTCGATTTGGTTCTTGTCGGTTTAGTTCGGTTTGGTTCGATTTTTTTGGTTTAACTTTATCTAATGATAAAGTTGAAATTTTAAAAAAATAAATTCAATCCAACATATGAGATGTCAACCGAGTGTTGTACCTTAACCTTGAAACTAAGATGTCAATTCAGTATTATACTTAGGCAAAATCATGAACAATATCATATGAATGCTTCCATAAAAATTATTTAGAAACTACATATAAAAGAACGATATGATAAACCCCCCAAAGGGTGAACACATAATTTTTTTTGCTCAATAAGAACCAAAAGAAAGTTCCAAACTAGTGATTATATATAGTCTAACGAAACTCACTTGTAAAATCCCATAGACAACAAGATAATTTTTACAATTAGTATCATTTGTCATTCAAAATGCAAAAATCATTTAGAATATTATAACGTACTATCAACTAGATGGAGACATATGACTAAAAGTGTTATGGCTAAAGTTAAATTCATGATTAAAATTTATAATATAAGAAATATTTACATATTATTCATGAATAATATATATATATATATATAAATATAAATATTTTATCAGTTTAGTTTAATTATTTTGTCAGTTATTTTATACTAAAACCAAAATCAAACCACGTATCGGTTTTTAAAATTTAATACGAAATCAAATCAAACATAACCAAATATCGATTTTTTTAACCGGTTTAATTTGGTTCGTTGTTCGATTTGGTTAAAAACTAAACCGTGAACACCCCTATATACTAGTATCGGTACTCGTACGATGCATAGAGTTTTTTTTTAAAATTCATTAAAAATATTAGCTTGCTAACTTGAGAAAATTGAAGGAAAGATGTCTTTTAAGTCTTGAATGAAGGATTGGTGACATTGACCTACTTAAAGGGTCAAACATCATTAGAAAATTTGATTAAGTTAATTGTGGACTTGATTAATATTTTTAAAACTTTTTAATCTTTTAAAAAATACAAATCAACCCAACCCACACCCCTCTTCAATCCAAATCAACCACTCTCTCTCTCCAGCTTCTCTCAACTCTTTCCCAACCAACAGTTCTGCAAAATTTCTCCCTTCAACCTCCGACGACAAATAGTTGGGCGAGTTTCTTTTTGACTTTCAACCGTCAATCGATATGAAGACTTCTCCATCGACAACAACTTTGAGTTCTTCGTCGTCCCATTTCTTTTTTCACAGGTAAAAAATTATGAAGAAATAGAGGAACTTGAGCCAACTACTCTTCTAGTATTGAAATATGGACTAAATAAAACCCTAATTTCTGGCATTTCTTCTTCTTGTCGTACTGTTGATTCAATTTGTTGGTGATTTTTTGTCACAGTTGATGTTCTTAGTGTGTGTGTGTGTATGATGTGTTGGTATTGCTGGGTTGATTTGTTGTTTGTCTTGGTAAAAATGGTATTGCAACCGATGAAATATATGATGCAACAGATGAAATATATGATGCAACAGATGAAAATTAGATGCAACAGATAAAAATTTGATGCAATAGATAAAAATCTGATACAACAGGTGAACAATCTAACAGATCATTCATCTATTGCGACAGACGACTCTTCTGTTTGGAAGAAATCTAAACAATATTGATCCAATAGATAACTGATTAGTGATCTATTTTTATTCTTTCCAATGGTTTACTTTTTATTTTGCAACAGATTAAGACTCTTTTATTCTTTCCAAAGATTTACTCATCTGTTGCAACAGGTCGATTATATGTTGCAACAGATAACATACCTGGTGCAATAGATTAGTGATCCATTTTTATTCTTTTCAACATTTTACTCATCTGTTGCAACAGGTCGGTTATATGTTGTAACAGATAAAATACCTGGTGCAACAGATTAGTGATCAGTTTTTATGGTTTCTAACGGATTACTCATCTGTTACAATAGGTCAGTTATATGTTTCATGAGATAAAATACTAGGTGCAACAGATTAGTGCTGTTTTTATGATTTTCACGGATTACTCATCTATTGCAACAGGTCTGTTATATGTTGCAATAGATCACATACCTGGTGTAACATCTTAGTTGTCTGTTGGAATTGTTATATTATTATTATGCATTAATCAATTATAATCTATGTTATATTCCTGTTAATTTAAGATAACATGGCTCCCAAAAGAAAAGAAATTGAATCAAGTCCAAGTAAAGGAACAAGTGCAGCAGCTCAGCTACATCTACTACTCTATGAGCTTGCTTTACAAGCATTATCTCAATCAGAAGCAGAAGATAATGAACACGGGGAGGAGAAATCTTCCAAAAGAGATGATCTAAATGCTAATAGCCCTTCCTCTGAAGAGTTGGTCAAAACCTTCAGCATTGATCATTATCCTGTGAGAATGTAGTGCGATGATACCACAGATTTAACGGGTGATCTCGTGGTTAAGTCAGTCATGGAAAAATCTTTCGACTCCTTCAGAAAAATACTTTGAGAACAAAAATTGGATTCATATTTCAGGGAAAGTTGCTTTGGGCAATATCTTGATTTGCCGGAAGACAACAATGCTCGTTTTCAGATGAAAATGGTAAATGATCTTCTCAAGTGTAGGTTTATGTATGAAAACAAAGATAAGATGGATGAGGTATGGATAAATTACCATGGCATGACTGTTTGTTTTGGTTGGAAGGAGTTTGTCATAGTTACCGGACTAAAATATTATCCTCCTTCTCTTTCTCAAGTTATACCTACTCTGACCTAAAAAAAGCACCCCGCACACCCAAAAAAGGAAAAGACAAGTCGAGTGATCGTGATGACTTGGTGTCCATTGTTGGTGTCCAAGCTTCAAAAACAAAAATCTGATAGAAGTGTTGAAAGGTAAAGGACTTTCAAAGAAGCACAAGCAATCATTGTGCTTGGTTTGGTTTGTACATAATGTTCTTTGGGAGAGAGAAGCTAACAACAACATAATCTTCGATTTAATAAATCTCTTCGAGGATCTTGAGGTATTTAACAACTATCCTTGGGGTTATGAAAGCTTCAAAATAACTATCGAATATTTTTTGACTTCGTTAACGCCAAAAACAGTCAACTTATATGGCTTTCCATGGGCCTTCATGGTAAATATTTCTTTTATCATGATATGATTCATCATTTTTTTATTCAATAATGCTTTTGATTTATTGGTGTTATGTTATAGGCTTGGGCATTTGAAGCCATTCTTTATTTAAGACAACAAGTGATTTACCAGGAAGAAGTTTCCTATCCAAGAATTCTGAGATGGTTGTTGGTCAAAACCGTTAAAAATGCAAAATTTCTTGATCTTTTCAATCCCCCCAAGGAAGCAGTAAGTCCAATTGTAATCAAGTTTTTGTTGTAATTAATGATTAAATGATTTCATCATCATTCTTAATATATGTACTGATTTATTTTAGATTGTCCATTCGTAGCATGTTCCGACCAACCGAGAGTTGAAGATGTCATTTTTTCTTACTTTATGGTCTGTGTAAACTTTATCGGACCCTAAGGTCGTTGATGGAATAAAAATGGAATTGTTTGGAGCAACAACCATCACAAGAAAAATAATTTTGGAGGGTAGGGCTAATGATGCTTCTCTTACAGTTTTTGAAATAACAAGCCATTATGATTATGATCATAATGGTTGTACAGATTGTTCTCCAGATTTTTCCGCATCTAGCAAATATTCTTCATGCAAATGTCAAGACTACAAGGTAAAACACGATGAAGTGATTAATGTTATTAATGCACTAACTGCTTCTATAAAGGAAATGACATCTAAGAGCGGTGTCATTCTATCAAAGAGGATTTCATATCCAGACACTCCACTAGAGATCAAGGCGACTAAGAGAAGAAAAGATACTTCTAAGGCATCATCAATCATCAAAAAAACAAGATTGCAATGCCTCTGTCTTTGTCTTGCACCGATATACAGTGTGCAAGGGTCACAGAAGAGCAGCATGAGCTGAAGAAGGTGAATGTACATCATCTATTCCAAAAAACAAACAGGCACATATTTGTTTCAACAGATCTGGAAATTATCAAACAGATATATACATCTGTTGGAACTATTGTCTAACCTGTTGCATCAAATTCGTTATCTGTTTCAACAGATGAGTCATATATTACAACAGATGGGTCATCTGTTCAAAATTATCATACTGTTCTAATTTACCTGTTCGAATTTGTTCCAATAGATAATCCATCTAATGCAATATAAGACTCATCTATTGCAACAGATGGAAAATCTATTGTATATCTCTACTTAGCATTGACAATTCTTGTTTTCTAGGTGGATGTCACAGCTACTGTCGAAGAGTATAGTATCACAGTTGATAATCTATCAACTGCTTCTAAAGATGAAGAAAAAGTGGAGACTATCAGTTTGGGAGAGCAGAAGAATTACCCATTTAAAGAGTTCAACATCTCGGATGAGGCTCCAAAAAAACTAACACAGTTGATCAACGACTATTCAAAATAGATTGCCGATGGGTTGTTAAAGCATCATACCGACAGGTACATAAATTAATTTTATAGATATTGGTTTATACAATTCTGGTTGTAAGAACCTAACATTAACACATATAAATCATTATGTAGAAAACAAAATGACGAGCGCTACAAAGTGAATGAATTGAGTCTTAGTTTTGATATGTTTGACTTTGTTGTTGCACATTCTGGAATAAAGAATTGGTTCTATTTGATGTCACAGCCTCAAACTTTCTAGAGTGATGAGGTTTAAATGCCATACACATTACTATTAATTAATGCTTTATTTAATTGCATCTGCATATTGATTTTTTCATCACATAATCTGAAATATTTGATAATATGTATAGCATATCGATGTCATTTTTTACTACCTCCGAAAGAAGACCAAGTTGCAAACACAAGAACAATACAGATACACAACAAGCAATTGTTTGTATAAAGTTTAAATCAATAATTCCTACGTAGGTATTGTCAACAGCAGTCGGAAGTTTCCCGAAAAGAGGAATGCTTAATCAACATCATTAAAGGCTTTAGCATTCCGGCTGGCTTAGCTTGGTTTTTGGTCGACGAACTGTACATTTCAATCAATTGTGGTGATGAATTCCATTGGGTGTTGGCTGTCGTCATTCTAAAAGAGAGGCGCATCCGAGTTTATGACTCTATCCCGCAAAGAAGACATTTCGGGTCATCGTCTGAGATACAAAAGCTGGCCAAAGTATTGCCTACTTACCTTGATATGAGTAACTTTTTAGACCAAAAGGTTCGTACTGATTGGTCGACGATTGAAGCATACCAGAATAAAATGACTAATCCATTTGAAGTACACTATATTGACGGAATTTCTCAATAAACCATTGGTAGCCTGTAAGTTTAAGTGTCATGATTTAGTTTTATTTCACAAATTTTACAATGCTTGCATGAACTGCAAGATATGGATTATCTATTTTTTTATAATGCAGGGATTGCGGTCCTTTTGTTGATGCCTATGCCAAGTATTTGAGCGATGGATTACAAGTACCAAATGATGGACTTGATGCCGGATTACTCTGCAAAAGATATGCTGCTCTTTTATGGAAATATGGAGAAGCGAAAGCTTAGAAGCCGTACACAACTGACATTAAAGATCCACGACGACCAAAGCCGAATTTCGTAGCACCGTATGAAGAACAACTTTTCCATATTGATTAAATCTTTATAGCATGAGTTCGTCAATGAAATAACCTATCATCCTTGGTTTAACTTGTTGATTTATTTGTAGAGTAGATCGTTTGTACCCATAATAATTTTTTTTACATTTCAATTATTTGTTGAGTTATTTCATGTAATTTTTGAAGGCTTTGATTTATTTTATTCTGTCTATGAATATAATTAATCCTTAGTTTTGAACATGTTAATTGAAATGGAGTACTAGATTCAAATATCACAACAGATAATACATCTGCTGTAACAGATGACATATTTTATCAAATAGATTTAGAGATATATTGCAACATGAGTTGCAACACGTAGGTCATCTGCTGGAAATTATATAACAGGTCTTTCTACCTTTTTTATTTGCTCCAACTGATTATCGATCAGTTGCAACAGATAAGTTATATGTTGCAATAGATCATATATTTGTTGTGACAGACAGACTAGGAACATCTGCATAACGCAACAGATGACCAACCTATTCCAACAGATAATCAATCTATCACAACAGGTACTATATCTGTTACGACAAATATAAAATCTGTTGTATTATAAAAATTCAACTTGGCCAGACATAAAAATTATTGTCACTACATGTAAAGTGAATTGACTTGAAATAAAAATTTATTATCGTGTTTGTCTTTGTCTTTGAACTTGTTATTTTTTATACACGGGCTCCAACCATTTAGTTAGTACCCTATATGCCCAGACCCATGGCATCTTTCCCACAATGGTGTCGGACACACCGATCATTTGTGTGCCGGTCAGCAAACACTCGATGTAAGCAAGCAAGTACGGCCCGCACGCTGCACCGGTTGTATTTCTTGAGAGCTGGATATTCTTATTTAGACCTTCAAAATCCCATGATTCCTTCTCCAAGACTTCAGTCGGCAAATAATCCATCAGCTTACTCTGTGTCAACAACTTGGGCAAAAACTTCAGGAGTGGCTGCATGTGGGTTAAAAACATCTTCTCGCTGAAGACAGGTAAGTTGCAGTCATAAACCTTAATCTTTTCCTCATATAGTAGTAACTCAATAGTGAGAAAATGTGTAACAACCACGTCCATGACTGCAAGCATTCTCTTTGCCTTGGTCCAGCTCTTGCCGTGTGGATATGGCCTTTTCTCTCTAACATATTTAATTGTTTCTTCATACCATTGGAATGTAGAAACTAACTAATCAAATCTCAGGCCACCGGAATCAGCTATCTTACAGAGTTTAGCATACCTATTCTTGAAATTGTTGTAGAAGTTGAGGTCCATTATCCTATCGGCAGCATCATAAGCATCCGGGTACACTAATTGCCTGCCCCTCATGAGGCAGAGAATTTCATCAACATACTGTGGTATAAGAAGACAATTTTTAAATAGGTTAGTAATTGTAAGGAATAAAAACACAATCAAAAGAATCTGATGCAGAGGGTTCTCTGAATCAGTTCTCAGATTACCCAGCCAACACAACTTATGCAACAGATATGTATTATGTTGCAATAGAATACCAAGTTTTTGCAATAGATTACGCATCTGATGGGTAGATTCTTCTTTATGGAGTAGATTGGAAGGATAGGTTAGGAAAAGTAAACTTACCTTGTCCTCGTACCACACACACATATTTGTCATATGTCTTTGGCAGCAAATGAATGCATGGTGTATTCTATTTAAACCTTCATCTTGTGAATTCTTCCAGTTCCTTCTTCTTCTCCTTTCCAAGCTCCGCAAATATGTCCACCATCTTCGACGGCCCCTGAACTTCAACAACTATTGGAGCGGGGCGAGTTGCAATTTTTGCTGATTTTAGAACGAAGAGAATTTGTCTAATTTTTCTTCTCTTCCTCCTAACCTCCACTATAGGAGTACATGGCTCCCTCACATCATTGGATGGTATGATACCCTCCTGGATTTCAACTCCTCGACAGCTTCAGTAATAGCCTCTAGCTTTTCAAGGAGTTTATCCTCTCTGTCCTTGCACACTTTACATTTGCAATAAGAATATGGGGGTGAGGAGGGGTGAGAGAGACCATTGTAAAGATGGGAGGGACCGGTGTAGGGGTGAAAGGAAGGACCTGTGCAAGGGGTGTTTTCAAACATATTTATTTTTTGCTGAGAACCAACATGCTCATAATCACGACTGGCAGCAGAAGTAGCAGCAGGATGGCTGCCACCATCACAAAAAACTCCACCAGCAACACCCCTAGAAGAAGCACCCGAATCTGTTACAGTTTGAGGTTGGTCGTGAAGAGCTTCAACATTAGGCTGACCTTGCCTAACTACTCTTCTTATGGATGTTGCTTCATCCAATTTCTTCTTTATTAACTCCACCATTGGGTCTTCTTTTGTATCAACAAGACCTAAAGTAAGAAAAAAGTCATCCCCAGCTCATCAATGGTAGGCACGATCAAAGGATGCACAACCTATAAAAAAAGACAGGAGGAATTTAAATCATATAATAATAATTTGCAGTCAGTTGGGTTACATGGGGCTCGAGTTATGTTAACACAACCAACTTATGCAACAGACGATCTTGCTACCACAACAGCTGATCTGTATGTTGAAATAGATAGATAGTATATTGCATCAGATTACCCATCTGTTGCATAATTTGCAGTAGATGGGTAATCTATTGAGTAGGTTTCAGAGACCAGAGCAATATATGGTTAATCTATTGTGAAATATGGATCGTCTGTCACAACAGATTGCCCATCTATTGCACCAGTTGCAATTGACGGGTAATCTGTTACAACAGATGACCCATCTGTCGCAATAGATGGAACATCTATTTTAATATCTTTCTTTCAGGCAAATTGTTTTAGTTGAAAGAAGACGTACTGCATCATCCGGAGGGTTAAAGAGATCAGCCTCGTTAATATTTTTCTTACTGCTCTCTACTGTAGCCAACTACCTAAGGATCCTTGGATGAGAAACCTTATTCGGGTAATCCTTGAAATGCTTTCAGAGGGGAGGAATGGCTTCACATGCCCAATCCTAAAAATTGTAAACAGGAAGCAAGCAAAAAAAGTCATAAGTATATTCAATATAAATTAATGAATAAGTAATAATAGTGATCAATTTTACCATGAAAGCCCAAGGAAAGCCGTATAATGTGGCCCTCTTTGGCTTTAGCTCTTTCAATAATATTTGACAGTCAAGTAGTAGTTGTCGTATCCCCAGGGATAATGGTTGAATTTTCAAAAATCATCAGTAAGCGCCAACAAATCATGTTCTATGACTTTCCTGACGTCTCTTGTCGATAAAACGGAATGGACAAACCAAACTATGCACAATTTCTCCCTGTAGTGCTTTGGTATGTCTTTATTCTTGAGATCCGCCATCAAATCCTCCACTTTGTAGCTAGGTCCAACAATGCCCAACAACCAATCTTTTTTTACCTTACATTTGTTGGACCCTTTGTGGGGTGTTTTTTTTTATGGGAGGTTCTTCTGGATGATTGCATATCAAGCCTGTCACAATGGCAAACTCTTTCAATCCAAAACAAACTAGCATGCCACAGTAGTTGATCCAGACTTCATCCATCTTTTTTTCGCCCTCCTTCAGACCTCTACCATCCCCCGCATACTTGATCCTGCACTTGAGAAGGCCATATACCATGATTATTGGGAAATAGAGAGGCCGAAGCCTAGACAGCTCAAGAAAGTGTGTAAAGTAGCTCTTCTTAAAAAGTCTATGTATGTTTTCCTTATTCATAATACTCCTAAGTTCGTCAAAAGGTTTTCCCAACTGACATTTATGTACAAGATCACCAGATACTGCTTTAGGGCTAATCATCGGCATCGCAACTCGAAACTTGTTAATACTAATGATTTTGACAGAATCATACTGGAATTTCAATATTATTTCACGCCCCATTGGTGAGAAGGAGTTATCACTTTTGTCGGCTTTATTTTGCCCTGACTGAGATTGTTCTGGAAGTTTCTCTGAATCTATCTGTACTCTAGCCTTTTTTGTTTGGTGATCGGAAGTTGATCCACTTTCTCCACTTTCAGTTTCTTTTCTTTTGGGAGACATCTTTTAACTACAAACAAAAGAAAAACAAAAAATACAATGCATTTGATGTCTGCATAATTTTTTTAAAAAAAGGTGAGACAAATTTTAATAAATTATTCTTACCTCACAACTAAAAAAATAATACTCCAACGAACAACCCATCAACTGAAATAGATGGGGAACCTAAATCTATTTGAAGACCTATTTAATATCTCCCAATAGATATTCCACCTGTTGCAACAGGTGGACAAATTTCTATAAATTATTCTATGCCACATTATAAGAAAAATACTCCAATGGATAACCCATCAGTTGGAATAGATGGGGGAATCTGTTTGAAGATCTATTTAATATCTTCCAATAGATCTTTCACCCATTGTAACAGATGGACCACCACCACCACAACCAATGCCACCACCAATGCCACCAATACCAATACCAACACCAAGACCACCGACACCACCGCCAAAAAGCACAAATACCAACACCACCAACAACAGCCACCAACAATACCACAAACACCATCCAACAATACCACGACAGTTAACAAAACACTGAGAGAAAAACTAGAGTTTTCTCGGGTGCTTCCTACTTTTTTAGCATCAAAACTCAAAATTGTTAACCCATTCTCAAAGATAATATAACTAAAAGTCTTCTTTTTCATCATTAACTAAAAAGCCCTATTTTTTAGAATAAAAAACAAATGTAGAACTCTTCTCGAACTCTATTACCTGCAAAGACAGAGAAAATGACGGATACAAGTGGGAATAAAGTCAAAAAAAATAACTATATGTAGTCGTAAATGGGAAGAAAATCAACCTGTTTTAAAGGGTTGACCAATATGTTGAGTAGTTGTTGTTTGTATTGTTGAGAGAGAGAGGAGACCCTGAGAGAGAGAGAAAAGAGAGAGAACTTAAGATTTGAAATGAAAAGTTTTTTGCGCAAATGGATTATTTGTATGGGTTGATTTGTAATTTTGGAAAAGAATGACAAGTTTTGAAATTGCTAATTTGGTCCAAATTAATCTTAATAAATTTAAAATTTTTAAAAGATATAGTTTTTAAAATATTGAGTTGATGAGAACTCATTTCAACTCAGGGAGATCGATCGATGACTCGGATCGGGATGAATGCAATACCAATGCCATGCAATTGTAAAGACTCTATTGGATTTGTAGTTGACCCTGCGAGCTCATTCATTCATCCCTAGTTCTACCTAAATCAACTTAGGTACTATCATTATCCTAACATAGAGTTGATGAGAACTCATTTCAAATCAGAGTGATTGATCGACGACTTGGGTTGAGATAAATGCAATACCAACGCCATGCAATTGCAAAGACTCAATTAAATTTGTAGTTGACCCTGTGAGCTCATTCATTAATCCCTAGTTACACCTAAATCAACTTAGATACTATCACTATCCTAACATTAAGTTGAGGAGAACTCATTTCAACTCAGAGTGATCGATCGACGACTCGAGTCGGGATGAACGCAATACCAATGCCATGCAATTACAAAGACTCAATTCGATTTTTAGTTGACCCTACGAGCTCATTCATTCATCCCTAGTTCCACCCCAGTCAACTTAGGTACTATCACTATCCTAATATTGAGTTGATAAGTACTCATTTTAACTCAGATGATCGTTCAATGACTCGGGTCGGGATGAATTCAATACCAATGTCATGCAATTGCAAAGACTCGATTGGATTTATAGTTAACCTTGCAAGCTCATTCATTCATCCCTAGTTCCACCTAAATCAATTGCAATTAAATTTGTTGCTACAAATGACTAAGCTGTTGAAAATTTTCAAACAGGTATTTATATCTATTGCAACAGATGATATATCTAATTTAATTATCAAATAGACATTTGCATCTATTATGACAGATAACTGAGCTGTTGGAAATTTTCGAACAGATATTTATATCTGTTATAACAGATGACATGTCTGATTTAATTAATTATCAAATGGATATTTTCATCTGTTGTCACAGATGACTGAGCTGTTGGAATTTTTAAATAGATAGTTATATCTATTGTAACAGATGACTGAGATGTTCAGATTTCTAAACAGATATTTATATATGTTGTAACAGATGACATATCTGTTTGAAAATCTTTTTTACTCTTTTAATTTTAAAGAAAGCTTCTGGTTCGAGTAGATAAAATCAAATAGTAGTACTTACTACTAAAGGCGGTAAAAAATATTTCTTGGATATCTCAAAAGTGAGTTCATTGAGCAGTTTTGGCTTGTCTTTTCAATGTCACTAGTCTCAGTCTTCCTCGTGCCCCATCAAATTATTAATAAAATTAATTAATTAATATTAATTAATGAATATTGAAAACCCACACGTCTACGTACACAATACATCTATAGAAATTATCTCATCTCTTTCTTCAGCTCAAGTTTATTTTATACAACTCTCATCTTTTTATTTCTTTCCTCTTTAGGGTCATAGCATTTTTTCTCTCTTTTCTCTTCTCTTCTCATAAAGATCTTTTCAGATCTAAACCGATCCATACCTTTCTTTGACTAAAATTTCTATTTTGATTCCCTTTTTGATATTAAGGTATGGTTCATTATCGCTCTTTCATTCTCTTCTTCTTCTTTGCAAGTTATTTACATCTATTTTTTATTTAATTACTATTTACCCATATCTTATTAAAAAAATTTAAAGGAACTTTTAAGTATTGAATAAACAAACCGAGAATTTTTATTATAATATGCAAAAAAAGTCATCTGTTGGGAGAAGTTTAAAAGCCTTGTTGGTAGTATCATTTTTTTGTATGTATTTTATTTATTTCTTTATTGTTGACGCATTTATTGATGTTTTTGGTGGGGTTTGCGTTGTTGGAACTTGTGGTGTGGTGTTGGTGGTGGTTCTGGAACAAAGGATGTTGTTTCTTTGTTGTTGTTGATGTTGTTGGAACAAATATTGTTGTTTCTTTGTTGTTGTTGATGTTGTTGGAACAAATGTTGTTGTTTCTTTGTTGTTGATGTTTATGTTGTTATTGATGTTACAACAGATGGAGAAACTGTTGGAATAAATCGAACCACCAGAAAGGCAGGATTGATGTATTCCATCAGACTCCACATCTGTTACAACAGACTCCATATCTATTGCAACAGACTCCACATCTGTTGTAACAGACTCCACATCTGATGCAACAGATGGATAATGTTCTTTTTATGACATTAATTTTTTTCCTCTTCTTTGTAGATATAAGAAACTAATAGTTGATCAACTTTTTACAGACTATCACAAGAGCTGCAGTAAAGATAGGTTCGGAGGAATAAGCTACTTGCAAATGGAACCACTTCATATGTGGGAGGTATGTATTACTGATAATGTTATCATGGAAACACACATAGAGTGCATTGATTTTGTGAATGTTGTTTTTACTGATAGTCATAGATTATTCAAATAAGATGTATATAATTTTACAGTTAAGATTGGTAGGTCCAAACTGATAAGGCTAAGGGACCATGAATATGGTTCTGATACCCCGTAAGATTTAATATCGATTTTTGCTCATATTTATTTGTCAAGCATTATGAAGGGATCTAGTTTTGGTGTTATTGTAAAGAGATTCAATAGCGATTGGACTAACTTTTAGGGTGTATTGGACCCTTAGAGGGCCTTTGAAGCTTAGCACTGCATCTAACAAGAACAAAAAACCAATATAGTTATTGCCCTGGCCAAAATTTACATGGTTGGGTTGCTCGCTCGGGGTGATGTTATATTCCAGAAGGTACGGTAGGAGAATGCCTTCAAGGAAAAATAGGTGGTTGATGGAAGACTATATCATCTAAGAGCTAATTGAAGAAGAGACATAGGGTAGAAAGTAACTTCTAGCAAATCTGGCCTATGGAATTATCTTAACAGATGCGAAATCTAAATCAAGCTCAAATATGAAAGTGTATTCGATAATGTAATTGTGTCTGTTGTGTCTCTGAAAGAAAAACAATGCAGATGGATACTTTGCTAGAGAGCTGTGTGATCGAGATTATCACCTAGGTAGAAAATAAGAGAAGACAAACTAAGTAGCCTCACGGGCATCGAGGGTTGAAATGATGTTCAGCGAGTCTAGAAAACTTACGCCAACAACAACTGCAGTTAAAATAAAGAATCTAAGCGAAGGCAGAAATTTGTGAATTTCAAATTTCATCCCATGCCTTCTTGTTTGTGTTTTCGATCAGGTTCACTGTTCGTTGACCTGATCAGAACCACAAATGAGATTAAAAGGCAAATAGAGTATCATTGCTTCCTTAGAAATATGGTTATAATTGATTGTTTTTTCTTGCCTTAACATGCTTTCAACATTCTTTTGAGAAGATCAGATGCTTGTTGTAGTATGTGAATACCGATAATTTTCATGCTTGCCTCTAGCTTACTAATTCTGTATTCAAGTTGGTCGTTGCCTTCTTTAAAATTGGTCAAGAGTTCCTCATCTCTTGTGAGCTCGATCAGGGACACCACCTTCAAAGTTGTGGCATTCTAGAAGCCCTTCAGAACACTTTCTTTAGAAGCCTTAAAGGATACATGGAGTGTCATTGTGTTTGTTTTAGGTCAAAATATGTTGATGCACGTTGAAGATGTGGTCCCAACAGTTGAACACCATACTTTTATCGAGCATTGCTCAATGCATCTTGATCAACCAATTTGATAAATTAGTAAGCATGGAGTTACGTAGCATGTGATCTAAACCGGCTCTACCAAGCCTATCAAACATTACGTAACTCCGAGCTCATTACCCTATCAAAAAATATGACCGAGTTAGTGCACAAGTCGAACGAGCTCAATCTCTCAGCTTTTCTTCTGATCGCTCTTCTCATATATAGATGACAAGATATCTGCTAAGCAAAAGTCTACACCTTCACCAGACATGCTTGCCTGGGAGCAATTCTTCTGAAGACATTTGTTGATGTCTTCTAAAGAATTGCTCCCAAGCAAGCATGTCTGGCGATGGTGTAGACTTTTGCATAGCAGATATCTTGTCATCTATATTAGAGAAGAGTGATCAGCAGACAGGCTGACAGATTGGGCTTGTTTGATTTGTGCACTAACTCGGGCATATTTTTTTGATAAGGTATTGAGCTCGGAGTTACGTAACGTTTGATAGGCTTGGTAGAGCCGGTTTAGATCACACGTTACATAACTCCATGCTTACTAATTTATCAAATTGGTTGAGCAAGATGCATGGAGCAACGCTCTATAAAAGTGTGTTGTTCAACTGTTGGGACAACATCTTCAATGTGCATCAACATATTTTGACCTAAAACAAACACAATGACCCTCCATGTATCCTTTAAGGATTCTAAAGAAAGTGTTATGAAGGGCTTCTAGAATGCCACAACTTTTAAGGTAGTGTTCCTGATCAAGCTCACAAGAGACGAGAAACTCTTTACCAACTTCGAAGATAACAACGATCAGCTTGAATACAGAATCAGCAAGCTGGAGGCAAACTTGAAAATTATCGAGATTCACATACTACAACAAGCATCTGATCTTCTCCAAGGAATGTTGAAAGCATGCTAAGGCAAGAAAACACAATCAATTGATCCATATTGCTAAGGAAGTAATGATACTCTATTTTTCTTTTAATATCGTTTATGGTTTTGGTCAGGTCAATGATAGTGGACCTGAGCGAAAACACAAATAAAAAGGCATGGGATAAAATTTAAAATTTAGAAATTGCCGTCTTCGCTTGGTTTCCTTATTTAAACTGCATTTGTTGTTGGCGTAAGTTTTCTAGACTCGCTGAACATCATTTCAACCCTCAATGCCCGTGAGGCTGCTTTGTTGGTCTTCTCCTATTTTCTACCTAAGTGATAATCCCGACCACAAAGCTCCCTAGCAAAGTGTCCATCTGCATTATTTTTCTTTCAGAGACGCAACAGACGAAATTACATTACCAAATACACTTTTATATTTGCACTTGATTCAGATTTTGCATCTGTTAAGATAATTCCATCGGCCAGATTCGTTAGAAGTTACTTTCTACCCTATGTCTCTTCTTCAGTTAGCTCTCAGATGATATATTCTTCCATCAACCATCTTTTTTCCCTTGAAAACATTCTCCTGCCGCACCTTCTGGTATATAATCATCACCCCAAGCGAACAACCCAACCATATAAATTTTGGTCAGGGCAATAACTATATTGGTTTTCGTTCTTGTTAGATGCAGTGCTAAGCTTCGAAGGCCCTCTAAGGGTCCAATGCACCCTAAAAGTTAGTCCAATCGCTATTGAATCTCTGCAGTGACAACAAATATTGATCTCTTCTCAAAACTTGACAGGCATAAACACGAGCAACAACTGTCAGTAATTCGTAACAGGGTATCTGCACCATCTTCATGAGGTCCTCAGCCTTATCAATTTCGAACCCATCAAACTTAACGGTATAATGTAGGATCTTGTTTAAATGATCAATGCCTAATCGGTTAAAAACTACATTCACAAAAACATTATATTTTGTGTGTGTTATCCCGGTGACCTTATCAGTAATACATACTTAACTCCCACACATATGATAGTGGATCCATCTGCACGCACCTTATTCTTCCTACTCCATCTTTGTCTTAAATTGAATAAACAGATGACTAGCTAGTTGCAACAGATGATACACCTGTTTATATTGTCAAACAATTAGAGACATCTGTTACGACAGTTGATCAACCTGTTGCAGAAATCAAACAGATATATACATTTATTGCAAAAGATTGCCAGTATGTTGTAAGTTATCTAACAGAAAGAATATATTTTGCAATAGATTACCCATCTGTTAGATTTATTTTAAAGCAATTTTCTTTTCTTTTTAAGATATAATAATTTATAAATAGGCCCCTCCTTACAAATATGGATGATCCAGATTCATACAAAAATATTCATATCGAGTCCTTGCGTGAACTTCAAAGGCAGTTTGATGAACTCCAGAGAGATTTGGCTGACTTCGGAGCAAGGCTGCCGGATGAAAAATGTTCGATTGACAATAATAATAATGTAGTAATAATAATTAGGTAATGTTTTTATTTTAGCGCATATATGTATTTTCCTCCTTTTGTATATCGGATCTACCCACGGGATTCGAAAATCTATGAACATTCATTTCATTTTGTTGTCGACTTTGAATTTTTAATTCTTATTTAGTATTTAATAATAATCATTCTGTTTATTTCTTGTTCTCAACATGTCGACAGTTGGTGGTAGGGATTAAGCAGAAATTTGTGTCTACAGAGGTTAATCTGCTACGACAGATAAATCATATGTTGCACCTGACGGTTATAAATTAAAAAGAGTTATTGTTGTTATTGAGAGGGTGAAAAAAAAGACATGACTTTCCGATTATTCAATATGAAAAATGTTTTGAAAATAAATAATAAGGAAATAAATGATAAACACAATTTATAACCACAATTTTAATAACTGATCGTGACTTTTCACCATTTTTATTTTTGAATTTATTTTTTAAAATTATTTATTATATAATAAAATGGTTATTATTTTATTAAGGAATTTGAAAAGTTATTTTTTTTATTTATAAAATTAAAAAGTAAGCAAATTTGGATTAATGATATGATGATAGTTATTTTTTTTAAAAAAAAAGTAGATTATATGTTGCAACAAATAAATTATCTGATGCAACAGGTTCACTATTGTTGCAATAGATGATATATCTGTTGCCACAGATGATTTATCTGATGCAACCGATATCAAATATGTCGTCACAACTCAATAAAAATGGTTCTTGAAAAGAACTAATTAATAATAATAATCTGAAAAGTCATGACTTATCACAATATTTCTTAATTTAATTAAGTCATTACTTTTCACATTAATAAAAAATATAATTAATAAATGAAGGTGAACAGTTAAATTATATGTTGCAACAGATAGGTTATTTGATGCAACAGATAATATATCTGTTGTCACAGATGTGTTATCTGATGCAACAGATATAGAATCTGTTGCCACAACTCAATAAAAATGGTTCTTCGAAAGAACTAATTATTAATAATAATCTGAAAAGTCATGACTTATATCACAGTATTTATTTTTTTAATTTAATAAAAAAAATGTAATTAATGTATGGAGGTGAATAGTCACGCTTTTTTGCCTCTTATTCAAATTCAATCCTCTATAAATAGGTCTCTCCTTACTCAATCGTTCATTCAACTACACTCTATTTATTTATTGTATCTCGTCTTTCATATTACACTCTAGAAGATAAGATTATGGCTGACCCATTGTGGGACGTTGCTTTTCTACAAGACACCGTGAATGAACTTCGGAATCAAGTTTGTAACCTGCAATGGGAACTGGGAGGAGTTAGAGTATGAATGCTCCGTGAGATATGCAGGCTGAGGAGGGCCTTGCTACTTTCGGTTGAAGATTGGTCGGCTAGCAATGATGATGATGATAATAATAATAATAATAATAATTAGATTATTATTTTTCTTTTAGTCTATTATATGTATTTTTATTTATTTTTATTTAATAAATAAATTATGTTTGATCTTTGACGTTTTAATCCATATTTAATTTTCATTCTGTCCATTATCTTCTCAACAAATATGTCGACGATTCGACGTAAAAAGGAATAATTTAGAATCCATTAGCAATAGCAAGATTTATCTGTTGGGTTTGTGGCAGAGGTTAATGTGTTGTTCAAAACAAATTACTCATGTTACAACGGATAAGCAGTCTGATGCAACAGATAAATAGTTTGTTTCAACAGATGACTAGTTTGTTGCTTTGCTTGGCTCTGACGTTTTAATTCGTACTCCCTCCATCTCAAATTATCCATCCCAAATTGAGATGCCACATTGATTAAGAAAAATAATTAATAATATGTCTAGTTTACCATAACCCACTGATTAGTTGGTGGGACAATTGACGTGTTTGAAATAACCATTGTTTGCTATTCAATCAAAATTTCATAAGAGGAGAAAGCTTTTAACGTCGGTCGTTGTATAATCCCCCTACTAAATGATGTTTCCATTTAATTTGAAGAAAAAGTGATTAATGCAAAGGGTAAAACATGGATTTTTTAAAATCTTTTCTTGATTAATGAAAAAGACAAGTAAAATAAGAAATCAAATTAGGAAATTTAGGATGGGTAATTGAACGTAAGAAATAATTTTGAATCCAGTAGCAATAGCAAGAGTTGAAACATATTGGTTATCTGTTGGGTTTGTGGCAGGGGTTGATTTGTGTTATTTCAAACAGATTAATCATTCGTTGCAACAGATAAACATTCTGATGCAATAGATAATTAGTTTGGTGCAACAGATAAACATCCTGATACAACAGATAATACATCTGATGCAACAGATAATACGTCTAATGCAATAGATAAATAGCCTGATGCAATAGATAAATCTCCTGATGCAACAGATTACTAATCTGATACACCAGATGATTGATCTGTTTAAATTATGGGCACTTATGCTGCATTTATGATCGGGGTTCTATCAATTGTTGGAAAAACAGAAGTGTACCCAGATGACAAATACGAATAAAAATCATAATTTTACTTACCAAAGTCACTTATGAAAGATAAACATCCTGACACAACAGATAATACGTCTGATGCAATAGATAATTAGTCTGATGCAACAGATAAATCTCCTGATGCAACAGATTACTCATCTGATGCACCAGATGATTGATCTATTTAAATTGTGGGCACTTATGCTGGATTCATGATCAGGGTTCTATCCATTGTTAGAAAAATAGAAGTGTACCCAGATGAAAAATACGAATAAAAATCATAATTTTACTTACCAAAGTCACCTATGAAGTAATTCTAAAGTGGAAAGTGATGTAGTAAATAAAATTTAACCTAAGAAATTGGTCAGATCGCAACAGTAGCGTTGTACCAATAACAACAACAAATGGTCGACAAGAAGAAGATGAAGATGATAATGAAGTAGAAGATGATGATAATAAAGCAGAAGATGATGAATAAAGCAACAGAAATAGAAACAATGAACAACAAAAATCGCAAGAGAGAGAAAACAACAATGGATTAGAAGAGAGAGAAAGACACCTTTTTTTCATCCGTTTCCCGTTATTTTAGGTATACATTGGGATCAAAGTATAAATTTAAAAACTTGTGGGTTATTTTCAAACCTCCCCAATAGAAATAAAATCAATATCAACACAACCTTGCAATAAGGATATCAACAGAACTATTAAGCAAAAAATATGTACATGCATAATAAATTTACCTAAAAATATTGCAAGTTATCTTTCATGATCTAGGATGTGTCATACTTATTTAGGGCGGATAATCAATTTTCATTTTATCTTCAAACATGATTGCTACTTTTTTGGAAATCAAAACATGGTCCAATCCTCATTCAAAAAATCTGAAACTTACCCGAGACATGCAACTTACACACCTGAACATGAATCAATAAAAAACTTATGTCTTGGGGTCAATAAGGTCACTTTAAAAATTATCAAATTTATGAGGACAAAACATAAGCTAAGTCCCCAACACTTAGCTAAATCTTCAAGCTTTTAGCCTTTTATGCAAGTACTAGGAGTTGAACTGAGCTAAGAACAGTATGAGGTATTACATATTGCCATTATGAGTTCCTATTGATATCCTTTGGATTGAGCAATGCCCTAGCTTCATTTATGGATTTTATGATCGAGTGTCCACACCCTATTTGGATTCTTTGTGATAATTCTTATTAATGATATCCTTGTGTATCTAAGGAGTATGGAGAAGCGCGGGTAGTATTTAAAGATTGTGCTCCAAACTTTAAGAGATCATAGGCTTTTTGCCAAATTCTAAAAGTATGAGTTCTGGCTCAAGTCTGTTATATTTCTAGGATTTGTGGTGTAAAGGATAGGATTATGGTGGATTCAGTTAAGATTTAGTCTATCAATGATTAGGCCAAACCTATATCTTCAACTAAGGTTCATAGTTTTATTGGTTTGATAGGTTACTACAAGCATTTCATTGAAGGTTTTACTACTATTACAAATCGATGACTAGATTGATCAGGAAATAGGTTCCTTTTTAGTGGTCCAAGGAGTATGAATTGAGATTTTTAAAGCTCAAGGGCTTGATCACTTCAACTCCTATTTTGACTCTTTCTATTAAGGTCCAGGGATTTACCATATGTTGTGCTGCTTCTGGTGCTGGTTTAGATTATGTTCTGATGCAGCATGTCTGAGTTATTACTTATGCATTGAGGTAGTTGAAGGTGCACTAGTAAAACTACCCCACTCAAGATTTAGAGTTAGTTGCGATAGTTTTTGAGCTTGATATTAGGAGGCACTACTTGTATGGCATTCATTATAAGATCCACATGGATCATCATAGTCTTCAGCACCTCATGACTTAGAGGGATCTTAATTTTTGAAAACACAAAATTGATGAAGTTATTAAAGGACTATGATATCTTGATTATATTCCATCCGTGAAAGGTGAATATGGTAGAGGATACCTTGAGTCACAAGCAGATTTGGAGTCCCTAGTTTGAGGATAATAGAATTTGTTGTATTTGTTATCATGCTTTAAAGGCTTAGTCTAGGAGGGCTACCATGGATTTAGAGGGTATTCTAAAATATAATGGTCACACTTGTGTTTTGAGGGCTAGATACTTGATTCAATTAATATTGCAGGAGGCTCAGAGCACTAGATATTCTATTCACCCTTGTACAACAAAGATATATTAGAGATTGGAGGTAGCATTACTGGTGAAGAAGCATGAAGAAAAAATGTAGCTCACTTTGTAGCTTGTTGTCTATGTTGTGAGTAGGTAAAGGCTGAGCATACGAGAACCAGTGGACTGATTCAGAGATTACTTATTCTCTAGTGGAAATGGGAGAGGATCTCAATGGACTTTGCTAGTGGGTTTTCTCATACCTCCCATGGTTTCAATGGCATTTGGGTCATTATAGATTAGTTGAACAAATCGACTCACTTTCTCCCTTACAGTTGACTTTGATCAGCATTTATTGATTTATAGTTGAATGGTAAAATGGACTACGCCAACAGATCTAGAATATTAATTTTAGGTTGGTAACATGGTTGGTGTGGTTTTATGTTCTTTATATCTCATTTCAACCCTTGATTTAGAAAGTTGTGAAATCGAGTTTCAGGGGTCAACTTTGTGAAAATGATATTTTTTAGAAAATCTAATATTACCATTGGATCCAGAATGTTGAATTTGGATTAGCAGAGAGATTGGTTCAGTTTCGTGGCCTTTAGATCCCATTTCGATCTATGGTTTCAAAATAGTGTCAATAGGGTATATCAGGGGTCAATTTTATGATAATGACCTTTTTCATAAATTTGATGATTCAATTGGATCCAAAACATATTTTATCATCAAATTTCACTATTTGATCATGTTCATAGGGTCCCGAATGAGTTTCAGGGGTCAAAAACAAGTTTTCAAAATTATTGGTATGGGTGTGATTGCGTACACAAACTTTGGTCACGTACGTGACATTTTGACCCTTTAACCAAGTCGCGTAACCAGTCAAAGTGTCATGTAAGCGACCATCGCTGAGTAAAAGACCTCAAATTCATATTTTTAATACTTCGAGATCTAGGAAGCTCCATTTTTTATGATTTTTTATGCTTTTTTCTCCTAGAATCATTGTCTATCAATGTAGAATTCTAATTTCCCCATTTCCCAAAAACTTCTATCTTATTTTTTGTGATTTCTATCCAAGTTGGGAATCAAAACCCCATTTTCATCATTTTTGGGACTTGGGAGCTCGGAATTGGACGATTCCAAAGAGATTTTTGAGATTTCTTCCATGGGTAAGTTTCTAATATTATAATTGTAACGACCTGAAAATTTGATGAAATATGTAAAATTATGATTTTGTATGATTTGATTGTTTTATGCCTCCCCATAGTTGCATTATGATATATCTGGGGTGTGGGAGTGATTGGCATGATTTTTGATGCATTTTGGTATCATTTATGCAATATTGTGATTTTTGATGGCTTCGAGAGCCTTATTTTGGACTTATGTGGATATCTTTTGATCCGTGTGATGGATGGTGGAACGGACTGTGCCGGAAGCTTTGGAATATCGATTTTAGGCTAGATAAAACTTTGGTTTGGGTCCCGGTCCACCTGAGCTCATTTCGACCTATTGATCGGAAAGTTGGAAAATTGAAAATATGGGTATGGGACTCACATTTGATCGAAACAACCTCGGATGGAAAATCCGACTTTGCCAGCAAATCTAGAATATCAATTTTAGGGTGTTAGCATGTTTGATATAATTTTACGGCTTTTAAATCTCATTTCGACCCTCGGTTTGGAAAATTATGATTTCGAGTTTCGGGGGTCTCTTTTGTGAAAACGATATTTTCTGAAAAATCTGGTATCTCCATCGCGTCTAGAACATCGAATTTATTATGGTTGCATTGTTCATTTGTGTATATCAAACTCCGAACGAATCCCGGGCACCCCGTCAAAGTCCGATCAACCAACAAAAAAATGCTATTGCAGATTTTCTGCAATAAAAAACAGTTTTTTTCACCCTTTTGGCCCATTTTGCTCATTTTCATCTTGACTCTTGAGAGCTAAACCCTAAAATAGTATGGAAGCTTAAAAGTAAAGTTTGTGAGAGCTCGGGAAGCTAGATTAACACCCATTTCTTAATTTTATTACGGATTTAAGGTAAGAATTCACCCATTTCTTAGTAATTTCTTGACTAATTTCTCAAAATTTCAAAAAACTTAGAGCTTGATTTTAAACTTCATTTTCACTTGAATAATATTTTTATCTTATAATTACTAGTTTTTCATCAATTTAACCTTCAAAACAACTCCGATTCTTGATTTTAACCCAGATTTCAAAGATTTTACCCGCTAAAGCTCAAAAATATTTTTTCTTCGATTTGAACCTCCTTTTTTACTCGATTTAACTTAGGTTTTCAGCTGTAGGTTTCTAAAAGTATGGAGAACATTTTTTTGAAGTAAAGTTCCAATTTTTCCCTTCTTTTTTGGGAACCCATTTTGGGGGTCCATTTTGATCCCAAACCAAAAATAGTCAATATGAGTGTCGTTGGTTTTTTTTTAATGTGTAGATTTCATATTTGATGTTTTTAGTGGAGTTTGGAATTATTCATGAAATTTAAGGTCGCGGGTTCAAGTGTAGCAGATCAATTTTGGCTTTCGAGGTAGATTATGGCTTAACTCGTCAGACTGGGCTGAGTAGTAAATGATGGTACAAAATGCATGTTAAGGGTGGAAACTAATCATGAAAAAAGGCTATCTATGTGTTGTGCGCATGTGGAGGCCTATATATGATGTAATTGTCAAAATTGAGATATTATGTGATATGTTTGACCGTGTGGGTTTGTATGTGATATTAATAGCCTTGAATACATGTGAATAATTAAATTGTGTTGTTTAATGTGGTACCATTGGTGTATTGTGATTATATTCATACTTTATTGGCATATGAGACATATGGAAATTCATGGATGAAACAAAAATAATAAATGGATATTGTCTCATGTGGTTGTGGAAATGTATAATTATGGTTGGTTGTGGAAATATATCATGTCATTGGCTGTGGAGATACTCATTGTGATTGGTTTTGAGCATTACATCTTTATATCGTACTCATTCATGAAATATTGGTACCACTGTGGCAACATCTGAGAAACACTGGCAACACCTTTTTAAAAAAATATTGTAACACCTTATAAAACCCTTTCTGAGGGATATGCCAAAAAGAAGATATGAGATATGTGGATTGTATATGGATTGACGAACCCCCCATGGGTCCTACGTCGGGAAGCTTTAGCTTCGTAGGTGTATACGGAGATTGTGCGATGATCCCGGAGGTTGTGCGACGACCTAGTACATCATCATATACATTGCACTTAATTTATTGTGTTTATGTTGTGTTGTATTGCCTTATTGACTTGTCATCTATGTATTTGTCTTATCTTTCTTTACTTGTGTTTGAGTATCTACTTGTTCTCGCTTGTTTTATCTATATGTGACATAATGTATACTTGTGTTCTATACCTTGGTGTGTTGTTGTAATATATATGAGATATATTAGAACTGTTAGTGCAAGCGGTGTGGGCTACCGTTGTGGGACATTTTTTTATTACAGGTGACGTGCCCTTAGTGTATATTTTGTATGATTTATTTACTACTTTGCTTAGTTGGCCTATGATACCTACTGAGTACAAGTAGATCGTACTCATGCCTACTGCGCCCTTTCGGTGCAGGTCCTAGCTCGAGTGCACCTCACATTTCTTAACTCGGGCGATTGTTGGAGCTTCCAAGGTAGCGGTTGGATATTCATGTGTCCGAAGTTCACTTCTATATTTCTAAAGTAGATATGTCTGTATTAGTATTCAGAGGCAGATATTGTTCCTTTTGTGGTTATTTTTCCGATGTATTTGACTCTTAGATTGTATTAGTAGTCCTTACACTATTGACACCTGATTTTGGGCATGATTGGCATTTTAGATAAGTTCTTTTCTCATTTTTATGATTACTTATATGGTTTGACTTCATTCTAGAAGCCTTACCATGGGATATTTCTGTCTTTTCTTCTTTTCATATCAGTTTGGGTGATAGGCTTACTTGTCAAGGTACGCCACGACAAGTTCCATCATGACCCTCGTTTTTGGGTCGTGACAATAATTATCACCTTTCTCTTGATTTTATATTCAAAACAACTTCAAATTCTTGATTTTAAAAGTGGGTTTTGGAGGGGGGGGGGGGTAATTGCTAGTAAAGCTTGAAAATAGTTTTTCTTGGATTTGAACCTCATTTTCACATGGGTCTTCAGCTATCGACTCCTATGCGTATGAGGAACATATTTCTAAAATAAAATTTTAATTTTACCCTCCATTTTTGAAAATCCATTTTGGGGGTCCGTTTTGACCCCAATTCAAAAGTCGTCAATATGGGTATCAATAACTTTCTTTTGATACATGGATTCTATATTTATATGTTTTAGTTGACTTCTGGTTTGTTCATAAGGGTATAGCTCCAGATTAAAGGCTTTTGGAATTGGTTTTCTGCATTCGAGGTAGGTTATGGCTTAACTTTCTTCAGACTGGGTTGGGTAGTTAGTAATAATGTAAAAGCATGCTCTGGGTATAAGGTTGTATCATAGAAATGTATTTAAATGATTTATGTGCTCGTGCGGGGGGCCTATTTGGATAATATTTGGTGGTTTTAAGACATGATTTGTTTATGTGTGATCGTGTGGGGTTTTATACATGTTTTTGGTCTGGTATTGATATGTGATTGTTTTGTTACACTCTTTTGGGTGGGAAAAAGCATAGATTTTTGGATTTATGGGGTATCAATGCCCTTTTCTTACATGTTTCCCTTGTTGAATTTTCTGGATTAATTTAGATCATGGATGATTGATTGATTTGGGTGGATTTCTGGCTCACATGATTTGTATATTGGTTGGATATTGGATATTCTCATTTTAGTTGGTTATGAGTATTACATCCTCATATCATATTCATTCATGAAACATTGGTACCACCATGAAAATACTAGAAACACTGGCTTTTTCTAACAGAATATGTGATATCGTAAAAACCCTCTATCAATGTATATATCAGAGAGAAGATATGGATATTAGTTGTATACGGGTTGACGAAACCCCTATGGATCCTACGTCGGAAATCTTTAGCTCTGTAGGTGTATACAAAGGTTGTGCGATGACCTTGTCCATCACATTATCATCATCATCATAATAATCTTTATTGTACTTCATATATTGTTCTTATGCTATGTTTGTATTCATGTCTTTGAATTGATGTCTATCCATCTATTTTATTTTCCTATACTTTAATTTGATGTACATGTATATTTGTTCTTTTTTCCTATACATATATTTGTTATGCGTGTGTATATTAGAACTACTAGTGAAGACAACGTGGTCTACCATTTGGGATATTTTTTTACTGTAGGTGACATGCCCATAGTTTATGTTTATATGTTTTATTTTTTACTTTACTCAGCCTATGATACCTACTGAGTACAAGTGGACTATACTCATCCCTACTGTGCCTTTTTGATGCAGATCCAGGTACGAGTGTACCACATGAATAGCTGATTTGGGCAACTTTTAGAGTGTTCGAGGTAGCGGATGTCCTATGCTTCAGGAGTTGGCCCACTACCTCTTTCTATCTATTACATGTTTTATTTTGTATTTTGAGATAGAGTCTTGATCCTTATTGGACTATTATTATATCTTTTGATATTCGAGATGTATTTAGTAGTTCCTACACTGTGACAACAGGTTTTGGGTTTTGGTTTGGTATCTTTGATTATATTTCTGCTATTAATATATTTGTATAGCTTGGCTTCGCTCTAAAATCCTTGTCTTAGGTGTTAGTATTGATTTCCCCTGTTATATCGATTTGGGTAATAGGTAAGCTCAAGGCTTGCCATGACAAGTGCCATCATGGCTCTTGGTTTTTGGGTTGTGACAAATTGGTATTAGAGTAGATAGGTTTTCATTGATCTCATCAGTGTAAGAATAAGGTGTCTAGTATAGTCTCATGGATCGGTACGTAGACATCTATATCTATCTTCGAGAGGCTATAAGATATCTTTAGTAAACATCCTTTATTTCATTCTATATCATGTGTATCTTTCATACCTTGTAATTTAAATAGTGATTCACTCCTTTCTGCACCAATATTTGAGTATGGTATTTTAAGATCTAGAGTTTAATCAACTTCTATGTTGTCTCCTATTTTTGCGAGTACAACTATGTTTTCTGAGAATTAGAAGAGGATTGAGAGATTTACACATTTGGGTTCTCCTAGGTTCAGTGGTGCTGTAGGAGAGGATGCAAGTTCTTGATGGATTATCAGGAGAAGTTGTAAAACCTTGGTTCACTCAATTTGTATGGGGTTGCTTATACTACTTACCAGTTTAGAGATGCAAGTAGGGATTAGTGGAGGTCATTTATTAATTGCCGACTTCTTAGTTTGCCAGAGATAACTTTGGATTAATTAAAGAAGCCTTTTTTGATAAGTTTGTTCCTTTTAAATTGAGAGATCAGATGAGAGATTAGTTTGATCATTTGAAGCAGGGCTCCATAACTATTATAGATTATAAGGCATGATTCCATGCGTTGTCTAGATATTCTTATACCATTATTGCCCCTGATTCTGAGAAGATTCATAAGTTTATGAACGGGTTGGATGTTTCTCTTCATCTTGCTATGACTCAGGTGGTAGTCTATGGAGCATCTTTTCAAAGTATAGTGGATCATGCTAAGATGACTGAGTTCATTTTTTGGGCATCTCAAGGAGGCTCCAAGAAGGTCGACGTTTGGGTGAATTTAGAGGTCACCTATCTCGAGGTAAATATTCTAGAGGCTTCTGCAAGTATCATAGTAGACCAATGTAGGGAGCTTTAAAGTTCAGGTAGTGAGTCTTCTGGTTTGGCAACTTCAGGTGGTCGTCCTAGTTTAGCCGTTCCTTTATCCATTGAGATGGGCCATATGATTTCTATGAGTGTAATGAGATGGGCTATATGGCCAAGTACTGCCCCCACCATGTTTTCAAAACTACTTCTATATCGTTCTTGAGAGGTAGAGGTTCTATTAGATGAGCAAGAGATAGAGATAGTACTGCCCGTGGTAGTGGTCGCAGGGCTACTCAGCCTGGTGGTGGACATGGTCAGTGCTGGGCTATACAAAGACGTGTAAAGTAGAGTTCCTTTTATGGGTGTGTAGCATTCCACTCTTATAAAGAAGAGGCTACAAGGAATTTAGGAATGTTTTCCTTTCTTGTGGTCTATTTTGAGCTATAGAGTCTAGTGTTATGAAACTCTTCTAACTCCTGGCGCCCTCGCATTTCAGAATATGCCTCCCTGAAGATTTTATGTTCATAGAAACTCTACTAGAACCCCTGTTCCACCTGTGGAGAATGTGAACAGGACTCACCCTGTTTAAGGAGTGCAGACCCAGTCTCAGGTCCCTACTCCTGATTATGCCTCTCCACATAGAGTTCCACTGATCCCTACTAGTCTAACTCAATCTTAATGGGCCGGTGATACTCATGAGCAGATGCCCCAGGGAGATATCTCTAATGCAGAGTTTCGTCAGTTTATTCATATGTTTACTCAGTTAGTGAAGTCGCAGGCTCATCAGTCTGATCATATTGGTTATATTGTTCTTTCATCTAAGGTCACCTGAGTTGACCAGTTTATGAGGTTGAGTCTACCAACCTTTACAGGCTCTAAAGTTGAGGAGGATCCTCAGTGGATTATTAATGAGATAGAGAAAATCTTTAGGGTGATGCATGCTACTGATTCTAAGGGTGTAGTGTTTGTTGTATATTGGTTAAAGGATGTATCTTATTAGTGGTATGAAGAGTGGGAAGCTATGAGGGGTGATGATACTGAGTAGGCTGTGTGGGATGACTTTTTAGGGGCTTTTCTTAATCACTTCTTTCCTTAGGAGTTGAGGGAAACTAAGGATAAAGAGTTTGTGAACTTGAAGTAGGGGAAGATGAGTGTGAAGGAGTATGCTCTAAAGTTTCAGTAGTTGGCTCGTTATGCTCTAGATTTGGTTTCTAATATGAGGTCCTTAATAAAAAAGTTTTCTTCTAGTTTGTCCCATGATTTGGTGATGGAATGTAAGGGTGCTATATTGAATAATGATGTGGACATCTCCAGGCTAGTGGTTTATATGCAGTAGGTAGAGGATGAGAAAAAAAATAGGTAGAGATGGGAGAGAGGTAGAATAAGAAGTTTAGATATTCAGAGCAGGGTGCAGGTCAGCAGAACAGTGGGAGAGATGGTAGACGGTGGACCAAGAAGAAAAATTGGGGAAATTTGTATCGGCTGTTAGTTCTTCTTATCCTAAGCCTTTAGGTGATCATCATTTTCAGGATAGTAGTGGTCCTAACGTACAGGGTGTCCAATATC
Source organism: Capsicum annuum (assembly GCF_002878395.1). Classification (NCBI taxonomy): domain Eukaryota; kingdom Viridiplantae; phylum Streptophyta; class Magnoliopsida; order Solanales; family Solanaceae; genus Capsicum; species Capsicum annuum. The sequence continues at coordinate 57,337,333 of NC_061114.1, forward strand.
TGGCTAGTAGAGCTCAGTCAGCCCCACCTTATCCTCTTTGCCATTTTTATGGATAGCTTCCCTGTGGATATTATGAGGAGGAGAGAAATCGATTCTATAATTGTGGTCAGCTTGGTCATATATAGTAAGATTATCCTTCAGCCAGGGTTGCCACTAGGGCGAATAAAGTTTCAGTTGTCACATATTCAGCTCCTACCCATAAGGGCATTGCTTCTGGTACCAGTACTGGCCAAAATTGTCTCTATGCACTTGCTACTCTCTAGGATCTGAGGTATCTCCAGATGTTGTTACTGGTATGTTACTACTCTTTTCTCGTGATGTTTATTATTTGCTTGATTTGGGTTCTACCCTATCTTATGTGATCCCTTATATGGCTGTGCATTTTGGTTTTGGTCCTAAAAATATTTTTATCTCCTTTTTTGTTTTTACTCATGTGGGTAATTCAATAGTTGCTAAAAAATTAATAGGGGTCATGTGGTGTCTATCTTTCATAGAGAGACATTGGTAGATTTGATAGCATTGGATATGGTGGATTTCGATGCTACCTTGGGGATAGATCAGCTTCATTTGTGCTATGCCTCTTTGGATTATAGGACCCAAAAGATCAGTTTTCACTTTCCTAATGATCCAGTATTAGAATGGGATAGGATCTCCTCAGTACCCAAAGGGAGGCTTATCTAATTTTTTAGAGCTCAAAAATTAATTTTAAAAAGGGTGTCTTTATTATCTAGTTCTGGTTAAGGATTCTGACTCTAAAAGTTCTTCTTTGTAATTTGTCCCTGTGGTTAATGAATTTCCTAAAGTGTTCCCCGATGAACTTCTTAGAATTTCTCCCGATAGGGAAATAGCTTTTGGGATTAATCTTTTATCGAATACTCATCCTATTTCCAATCCTCCTTATAGAATGGATCCATCTGAATTAAAGGAGCATAATGAGCAGTTGGAGTATCTTTTTGATAAGGGTTTCATTCATTCTAGTGTCTTTCCATGGGGTTCTCCTATGATTTTCATGTGAAATAAAGATGGGCCCCTTTAGATGTCTATAAACTATCGTTAGCTAAATAAGGTGACAGTGAAAAATATGTACCCTCTTCCTAAGATTGATGACCTTTTTGATCAGTTTTAGGGTTCTAGGTGTATCTCTAATACTAATATTCATTTGGGCTATCATCCGTTGAAAATTAGGGAGGTTGATACTCCCAAGACTTCTTTCCAAACTCGAAATGGACAATATGAGTTTTTAATTATGTCATTCTAGTTGACTCATGCTCCAACTGCATTCAAGGATTTTATGAATCATGTTTTCAGGTAATTTTTGAATTTGTTTGTTATGGTCTTCATTGATGACATGTTGGTCTACTTTAAAAGTGAGGGGGACCATGTCAATCACCTTTGAATTGTGTTGCAGACTCTTAAGGACCAAAATTTGTATGCAAAGTTTTCTAAATGTAAATTTTGGCTAAGTTCTATGACCTTTCTTGGTCATGTTGTTTCTAGTGAGGGGACCAAGATGGATCTACGGAAAGTTGAGGCAATTCAGAAATAGCCTAGACCCAAGACTCTAACCGACATTAGAAGCTTCTTAGGCTTGGTTGGGTATTATAGGAGATTTATGGAGAGTTTCTTATCTATTGCTGCTCCGTTGATAAAGTTGACCCAGAAAATGGTTAAGTTTTTATGGTCAGATGCTTGCGAAGGTACTTTTAAGAAGTTGAAGAATAAGTTGACTTCTGTGCCAAATTTGACCCTACCCAAGGGTATTGAGGGGTTTATTGTGCATTGTGATGCATCCCGTGTAGGATTGGGTTGTATTTTGATACATCATGGTAAGTTTGTGGCCTATGTTTCTCGGCAGCTTAAGGTTCATGAGAAGAATTATCAGACTTATGACTTAGAGTTGGTGGTGGTGCTTTTTTCCTTGATGATTTGGTGTCATTTTATGTATAGATTGCATATGGATATCTATTTAGATCATAAGATCTTGTAGGATGTGTTTATATAGAAGGAGTTGAATCTCAAGCAGAGACGGGATTATAACATGAGCCTTCACTACCATCCAGGTAAAGCTAATGTTGTTGTTGATGCTCTTTGCAGGTTGTTTATAGGGATCTCATTTCATGTTGATGAGGAGAAAAAAGGGTTGGTGAAGGACATTCACAGGTTGGCTAACTTGGTAGTTCGTCTTTTGGACTCTGAGGATGGGGGAATGATTATTCTGGAAGTGGCCAAAACATCTTTTGGTGCTGAGATAAAAGAGAAGCAAACTTTGGATCCCATACTTATGCAGATTAAGGATGATATAGGTGAGCAAAAAGTTATGGCTTTTGAGATTGAGGGAGATGGCATCTTGAGGTATCAAGGTAGATTATGTGTTCCTATGTTGATAGGCGATGGGAAAGGATTTTGACTGAGGATTATGATTCTAGATATACAGTTCATCGGGTTCAACTAAGATGTATCATGACTTGAAGGATATGTACTAGTGGATAGAGATGTGGCAAATTTTTTTGCTAAGGGTATAGTTTGTCAGCAAGTTAAGGAATAATATTTGAGGCCTAGTGGCATGTCTCAAGAGATAGAAGTCGGAGATGATTAATATGGATTTCATTATGGGTCTTCTGCGGTCTCGCAATCAATATGATTTTGTTTGGGTCATTGTGAATAGGATGACTAAGTCTTCTTACTTCTTGCCTGTGAGGACTAACTACTCAGGAGAGGATTATGCTAAGTTGTTCATTCATGAAATTGTGAAGTTGCATGGAGAATCTGTGTCCATTGTTTCAGGATGAGGTATGCAGTTTTCATCTTACTTCTGACATTTATTTCAGAAAGGTTTGGGTGCTCAGGTAAACTATAGCACCGCTTTTCACCCTCAAAGGGATAGACAAACGGAGTGAAATATTTAGACTTTGGAGGATATGCTAAGAGCATGTATGATTAATTTTAAAGGTAGTTGGGTTGATCAGTTACCTCTGATTGAGTTCACATACAACAACAGTTGTCATTCTAGCATTCACATGGTTCCTTTTGAGGCTTTTTATGATAGGAGGTGTAGGTCTCATATTGGGTGGTTTGAGCTAGGTGAGACTAGGTTGTTTGGTCCTGACTTAGTTCACCAAACCATGAAGAAGGTAGAAGTTATTAGAGAAAGACTTAAGACTACTCAGAGTGGCCAAAATTCTTATATGAATATGAGGCAAAGAGAATTGGAGTTTAAAGTGAGTGATTGGGTGTTCTTGAAGGTGTCTCCTATGAAAGGAATCATGAGGTTTGGAAAGAAGGGGAAACTTAGTCCCTGTTACATTGGTAATATTAGATCTTGAGGAGGATTTGAAATATCGTGTATGAGTTTAAATTTCCTGCAATTTAGCTTTGATTCATCCTATTTTTCACGTGTCTATGTTGAAAAAATATATGGATGATCCATCCTTTATAGTGCCTATTGAGGATGTTAGTGTTACGGATTTCTTGTCTTATGAGGAAGTCCCAATTGAAATATTAGATATGCAAGTTCATAGGTTGAGGACTAAGGATGTAGTCTCGGTAAAGGTTCTTTAGAGAAATCAAAAGGTAGATGAGGCTACATGGGAAGCTGAGGAAGATATGAAGACCAAGTATTCGTTCTTGTTCCCCATATGGGATGAAAGTGCTTAAGTTGTGAGTTTCGTTTTCCTCTTGTTCCCCATTCGGGGATGAATTTTCCTAAGGAGGGGATAATGTGAGACCCCATAAAACTTTAATGATTTTATTTTGACCCTTCCGTGTGTGTAATGTTAATTTTTGACTTGAATTATTTTTTGGAATGTTAAAAGGGTGCTTGGGGAAAGTTTTGGATTTTTTGAAAGGGATTTAAGGTCATTTTAGGACGCGGAGATAGTGAGGGTTCGCGATAAGGCCGTGTCACAGAGGTTAACCTCCATGATATTGGCGTGGCACAAAGGCTAACCTCCGCAATATTGGCATGCCACGCTACAATTTTAATTTTGTCCAGTTTTTAATATTTCACTTGGGGTGGGGGCTTTTGGTCTTCTTATCCCTTGTACGACCTTATAACATAAACTAGCCCCATTTTCTTCAGTTTTCAAAGATCAAATCATTTTCTTCTCTCTTAAACTCTAAACCCAAGAACACTCAAGGGTTTTATAGTGAATTCATCATCCGGGCTTCAAAATTCAAATTGACTTCAATTTCTCGAGTATTTCAGGCATGTTTCTCTTCCCTAAACTTGAATTTTACATTATGGCATTAACTGAATGGATTTTAATGTGATTTAAATTGTGGGTTTTGAAATTGGGTTGAGGAGTTTTGGTTGTTACTGACTGAATTACTTGTCTCAGTTTTAAAATTGATTATTCATTCTTTAAATTAATAATTGTTGGAATTGAATTGGTGCATTATTTAAATGATTGGAATGGGGGACATGGGTTTCCCTAAATTGGATGAATTTTGGCTCGTAATTGGCACTAACCTCAACCCACTCTATAATCTTAGTTTTAAATATGGATAATTGCATGATTTAACTTGTTTTGAACCCATTACTTTGCATTAAAGGATAAACGTATATGAATATGGTTTTGGATGGCCTTGATGGCCTTGGTTTTGGATTTTAATAGAACTTGAGAGTCCAATTTGGTTGTGTGAATTGATTTGGCATTATTAAATAAGCTTGCAAGTGTATTGGTATAACGATACCAAGTGGTAAATGTCTTAATGAATGACTCTTGGGTTACTGGTTGGCTTTATATGCAAATTATTTTTATTTGAGCTTAAATAGAGTTGTGTAGCTCACTGTGAAGGTATAAGTCCTGGGGGACGAACATTGGAAACCATGCTTGCCGGCGTTAGGGGTCTATATGAATGTGTGCTTAGTCACACTTGATATATATTTTAGATAGCGATTGCCTTGGTAGCTTTAGTTTGCCTTGGTTTTTTCTCAATTCGTGCGGCTAAAACGCACTAAGGCCTTTTCAGTAGGGGGAGCTGAACCCATATAGCCCATGGGTACCCTTAGGACAAATCGAGCTATAACAGTTCAGGTCAAATCTTTAAACTCGCATATTCATGACTCTTTTCCCTATCTCGGCATCCTATATAGGTTTATATGAATGTGTGCATGTGGTTTTGACTGATTTTGATAATTGCATTATTTTATATGCCAGTGCTTATACCACTGACCATCCTAGGACGCTACACCGTTTCATGATGTAGGGTCCGAAGACTTTTCTATTGCTCATGTACAGCGGTAGGTAGTTGAGCACGTCTGTTGAGTTGTTGTGAAGTGGTGAGCCTCCATCCTTTGGAAGGCCTTATCATTTCATTATTCTTTATTTATTGACTTAGTACTGTTAGATTATTTTTTTTGGTCATAGTCGGGGGCATGTCCCGACTTAGTTGTTATTCTGGTTTTAAAGTCTAGAGTGGACATGTGTGGGTTGGTTGTTATTTTGACTCTTAGTTTTCCTTTGAGTTATCTATTCATCTTTTATTACTATCTTGTTTGGCTTCTGCTTAATTGTTATTATTGTGCTCTTGAGTTTAGGCCAAGAGGGTAGTCTCCATTCCATAGTGGGCTTGAGATACCCATCACGGTCAGGCCGTAGTTTGGGTCGCGATATTTTTGTGGACCAGCCTTGACTATTAAGCACATTAACCAAAAAAAAAATCTCAACATAATAAGAAATAAGGCAAGGCGATACTTCTAGAACAAAATCAAGCCAACACCAAACATAATAAAAACAGAAGACTAAATATGTACATAATATAAAACCCCCAAAAGCCAGTGTCACAAATGTAAGATCATCTAATACATAACAAAATTTATAAATACATAGTATGTCTCTATAAACGCCATAAAGACATGAATAAAGATGGGATGGGGTCTCAAAAAATCAACTCTAAACTCTAGAGCGCCATAGTACTTTAAAAATTTATGAACTCAGCCTCCACATGTCGTACTTGAGCTAGGATCTGCATCAATAGAGCACTGTAGGTATGAGAATTTTCCCCTTATACTCAGTAGTTATCATAGGCCAACTGAGTAAAGCATAAAATATTATAAGTAAAGAATACTATGACCACGTCACCTGCCAACTAAAAAGTTTCTAAACTATATCTCACATTGTCTTCACTGACATTTCTAATACAAATAATAAAATGAAACATCACAACTATATACAAAAAGAATATGGTTGCTAAACACAATTCAAAAAAAATTAAAAGAATCATGAAATATGCATATGCGCTACAATGCAATGATGATGAAATGAATAGTGAAAGTCATTGCATGAATTTCTATATAAACTATTTGAGCTCGCAGCTCCCAGATAAGACACATTTGGGGTTTGCAACCCATATACTACAACTCATATATAAAATTTGAGCCCACCTTTTTAGCTCGTGCTCATGGAGAGGGTTTTATAAATATTTCATTTTCTTTTAAGAAAACAACATTTCTCAATGATACTGTATATCATCAATATATATATATATATATATATATATGGAATGAGAATGTAATGCTCACAATCAAATCAATATGAATATATCCAATCCACTTAGTAACTCATCCTAAAAATCAAATCAATATATCTACAATTCATGATTATCAAATCTAATTAGGCATCATCAAAATAATTATGTACGTAAGAATTCATTAATATAATATCCAACCCTAACTCGGGCATATGTATAATGATAAAGGAAACCAATGCCCCATAAATCCTATAATCACAATTCAAGTCCCCATACGGGCATTTTATCCAGAATAATAGCATTTAAATGCATAGATAAGGCCAATGATGTCAAATAAAAACCCCCACACAGGAAACACATAATATCAGATATCACAAGTCAACAACAATAGAATATAAGCCCCACTCGGGAACACAACGGCAATAATATTTTCAAAATATAAACCCCATAGTTAGTTTTTCCAACTCATAGCATGCTTTACTTATTCATTAACTACCCAAGTCAATATAAAAGAAGTTAAGCCATAATATACCTCGCAATGATGAAATTCAAGACTAAAGTAATTCAACACAGAGCTTTCCCCTTTCAAACAACCTCAGAATCAAGTAAAACATCCAAATATAGCATTTATGCATTAAAAGAAAACTAATGATACTCGTATTGCTGAAATTTGAGTTGGGTCCAAAACGAGTTCGAAAAATTAGTTCAAAAATGAATTAAGTAAATTAAAATTGTGTTTTAAAAATACATTTTCCAAAGTTAAAGGAATCTACAGTTGAAAACACACGCACAAATGAGTTAAAAACAAATTCCAAATCAAAGAAAACCAACTTTAAGCTTTTTCATAAGAATTCTAAAAATCACATGCTAAAACCAAGATTAGAGAGTGTATTAAAGATATAAATTAATAAAAATTAATTTAATAAGGTTTTGGTACTAATCCAAGCTCAAATGGTGAAGAAAATACTAAAAACTTGCCCAAAATCAAAGCTTAGAGTCCAAAAATAGTGAAAATTTGAGAAAAAAGGGTTTTATATATCGGTTGCCGCTTAAGCGGCTAAATAACTGCTTAAGTTGCAACTGCTAAAGTGGTAACATGCCACTAAAGCAGCTACTTCTTAAACAAGGGTTGGCCGCTAAAGAGACTACCGATTAAGCGGTCATGGGCCACTAAAGTGGATGTCGCTTAAGCGGACTTTGGCCGATTAAGAGGCTACACCAGATATCAACCATTACTGCTTTTGGTGTAAGCCTACAAAGCTAAGAATAGACCCTTGATATTTGATTAAAAACACATAACGACAACCCATATATGCTACGAGGCTAATTTTGATGTTCCAAACTCAATTGGGACGTCTTATTTTTGAAAATAGGTTGTTTCAACAAATTAACCCCCGGGAACCTCTTTAAGATATATTACACTTTTTTAAAACAGGGGGTTGAAACGCAAAATAGAAGTTGTGAACTCGAAACAACTCTGCTACTAACCCAAATTTGACATTTCAGACCTAATGAAATTGTCCAAATTGTCATCCAACACTCAGAATATCACATGTTGACCAAACTCAACTATGAATTTTAAAGCATCTAAAAATCATAAATTCTGTCAAAACACTTTTAATCGCATCAGGAACCATGCCAACTATTACCAGGATCCAAAATCAATATGTAGTAGCTATAGAGAAGGGAAAAATAGTCATCACACTTCAAAATTCAGATTTCACACTTACGGTCATCATATCCATACAAGATTTATAAAAGTTCTTTTTGTAATTGCCAAGAACCGAGCTCCCAAAGTTTGAAAATAGTTAAAATAGAATTTGGAAGAAAATAATTTAAATTTTGACCAGATAATTTTTTTCTTCACAAACTGGGGCCCTGGCCACAAGCACAAAGACTAACGTAACCTGTGTCCCTTTATTGCGGTCGAACCATCATGATCGTAATGAACACCAACCAACATTGACCCTTCGTGAACGTGGTAACTATCCTACAAATGCGATGAACAAAAGAGGTAACCCTTCGCAAATGTAGTTGCACCATTGAGTTCACAATGAATAATATTTTCCTTCTCCATGATCATGATCAGGGGCCTGAGAACATGAAGAAACATTCATTTTTGAAAAAAAAATATTAGTCCTGCAATAAGAAAATGATAAAAATCCTCCAAGCATACGCTCAGGATTCATTTGGTACCCTACAAAAATAGACAAATAATGCTATTAGGCTAATTTTAATATTTCAAAGGCAATGAACTGTCAGATTTATGAAAAAATTATTTCCAACAAGTTAACCCAATAGGTCAAAACTAAATATAATGGCTCAAAACCCAAACCAACTACATTACTAACTCAAAAATCTGCATTCCGGATCTAACCAAATTGACGAAATAACCATCCGACTCTCAGATCACAATATATTGACCAAAGTCATATTAAACACTTTCAAGGCTTCTCAAAACCTCAAATCACTCCCGATCTCCTCGAGGACCATGCCAACCAAACTCGCAATGAATAAATAGCATATAGTAACTATGAGAAAGAGAAAATGGACAAAATATCGTAAAGGCTAAAAATAACAATAAAATTTGTGTCATCGATACATTCTGTATTAGAGTCGCTTTTGTACTTATGAATTTTATGTCTTGGGATTTTGGATTATTTCTTTAGTTTCTTTGAGAACGTTTTAAGTCGTTATCATTATTTGCTTTGTAGGGATCTTATTCTATTATTTGTCTATTCTGAGGTTTTGGATCGACCTCACCTACTATGGTTGAGTTGGGGTAGGTGTCATAACAACTCAAGGACTTTTGGACTGTGACATGTCTTCTATAAATTGGTTACCTAGTTTGAGATATACCTATAAAATTTCTACATTTTGCATTCAGACTATAGTCTTTTAATTTGAATTATTTTTCTCTATATTTATGGGCGCTCTAAAACTATTTAAGTAGTTGATTTTAAAAAGAAAAAGAAAAAAAATACCTTAATATTTTGAATTATAATTACTTCTTCTTATTCTTTTCCACCTGCCATAAAACAATTGGTAAGAAATTAATTATAAGGTTACTACTTTAAGTAAAAAAATTCATATTTGAAGATTTCAAACTCCTATAAATACAGACTTATTTGCTCGTAATTTCTTCAACAACTCCAGGGTGCTCTCATCTCTTTGTCCATTTATTTTATTTTGGTCAATATTAGTATATTTGTTCTAACATTCTTTTTCTTTTATTTTTTTAATATAGGCTTGTGTTGGAATTAATTGTCACGTGAAGTGTTTGATCTCTCCCAACTTAAAGTTGTTAGTAAATCATAACTCTTTATTGTATATGTTGGCTCTTTTTATTTTCTTTCAATTATTTGTTGAATTTAATGACTCGAACAAACACTTTCCTACCCTTATGTTTAATCTCTCAATTTTTTGATATATCCTAATGCTAGTGTGAAAAAATATATTGAATCGTGTCTATTTTTTTTTTCTTATTCAGTGGGTTTTATCATTTAAAATTTGAGTTAATTCCTACTATTGACAATATCCAACAAAAGTTACTTTTATTTTTTTTATGACAAAAATATCACTGAACTATTACTTTATCTCTCATATTGTCATCCTAACATTTCAAGCTACTAAACTCACTTAATTAAGTTTAAATTTTATGACAATTCATTAGATTATAACCACCCCAAGTACATAACAAAAAATGTGTCTAATATAAAAAGCAATAAAATCCACTAAAATGAAATATACATTTTAAATAAACAAAAATTAGACATATTAAGATGTTTAAAAAAAATAAATTTTAAAAAATACTTGAAATTTTATAGGACCATTTAAAAGAAAAGTATACTCTCTCCATTTTATATTATTTATAGATTTTTCTCTTTACATGTTTCACTTATGGAATCAAAATTTAAAGTTTATGAATTCTAAATTTTTTATTAATATGTATACATCAATAAATTTTTAAAATAAATATAAAACTTTTAAAACATATACATTAAATTATATTAATTTATATTTTGCTTTTGTTTCACTTATTTAAGAACAAGAGAGTAATCTTTTTGTCTCGTATATTTTAAGTTACTTATCGATTTATAGGACTAAAATTAAATTATTATTTATCCTTATATTAATTCATTTGAAAGAATAATATAATAAAGTTCCCAAAAAAATTCTTATATTGTTAATTTTAGTATTTATGAAGACACTAATAGAATGTATTAAAAAATTACAAGGTAAATTAGTAAATTATCCATCTTATTTATAGTTTTTTTGTGGAATGCATAGAGAAAAGTGGATAAATAATATGAAATGAAGAGAGTTACTTCTTAAAATTTTTAAAAAAGGGTCCTATAAAATCTCATACTTTTTTAAAAAATTTAAAATTATTTTCACCATGTATAATTTGTTTTTATTTAAAATCTATTTTATTGTGGTGAATTTTATTCTTTTTATAATAAAATTTGATAGATTTTATTGCCTTTATACTAGAATCATTTTTTGCTATGTATTAAGTTGTATATTTTAATGAATGTGTCATTAAAATTGACGTTAAAATGTCACTTAAGAAAACTAAGTGAGTTTAGTAGCTTAATATGTTAGAATGATAATATGAGAGACAAAGTAATAGTTCAATGACATTTTTGTCATAAAAAATACAAAAATAACTTTCGTGAGATATTATCAATAGTTTAATAACAACATGAGGAATTAACTCTTTAAAATTTGTATGGCAACATATAAAATATTAGAAAGGAAAAAACATTAGTATTTAACTTCATAGAATGTATAAATTTATGAATCTATTGTTTTGATATATCTCTTGTGACATAGATATCTTAAAATTTGAGATATCATAAATTGTGAAATTTTGGGATTTTAAAACTTCTTAAGATTAATTCCTTTCAAAGAGATCTAAAGAAATTAGTTATGATTCTCTTTATTTAATTTCATACACTTTTTTATTGGAAATTATATTGTATATCCATATCAATCATGTTAGAAATGGTAGAACAGTTATTCTCCCGCTTTTGCTCACATATACTGGAGTAGTTTTTTTAAAAAAATTATTTCTTTATTTTGTTTGTATCATTCATTCTACAAAATAAAACAATAATCTCTGAATCTTTCTAAGAACTGTTTAATTAGGTGGAAAGTATTATTTCAAAGCTTGTACATATATTGTTGTCTTGCATATCATATTTATTTAAAAAACTTTTGAATGCATAAGATTCTTTAAAATAAGAATTACTAGTATTTATGTCCCAAGTTGGATTTCCTAATAGTTTTGTTTACCAATAACACCTTTTTTTTTCTCTCTTTATATTTATGCTATTTTAACTGCTAAATCACTTAATTTTAAGAGAGAGAATTTGGAATTTTAGACCTATGTTAAAGAGGAAAATGGAGATTTGAGTTAGAATTTGACATTAAAATTAGATTTTGATTATATTTTTGGATTTTTCAACTTATAAGTAGCGTGCTCATTTAATTTAATTTGGATTGTGAGAGATGTCTTTTTGGTTAATCTAGAATTAACTTTTACTCAGAAAGGTTAAAAAATTATGAGATTAACTTTTCTAGACTACTCTACCTTTTCACAGGAGAATCCTTTGAATTCTCAATGCTAACATTTCACTCTCATCTAATCATCAAATGGAAATTGAATGACACGTCGTTCTCTCTTCTAAAGAAGAATTGATTGTTACTTGATGTATTTTATTTTTCTCTACTATAAGTACAAAATACCTTTTAAGATTAATCCTTTTCAACATTAAATTCCTTCGAAGAGAACCTAAAGAAATTAGAACATGTGGGTTATTCTCTTTATTTTGTTTCGTAGATGTTATTTTGTTCCATTACACACTAAATTAGAATTATTTGTTTATATCAACTGTGGTAATGGTAGTAGTGTTTTATCCTTTTCGAATTTCATTTGGCGAGAAAATGATTTTGATCTTAAAAATATTTCAACAAAAGTTAAGAAAATTTTGAAATAATTTTAAGAAAATTTACAGAGTCACCACTTGATTTTTATAGAAAAAATCAAGAAAAATTTAAAAAGAGTTTCAAAGGTTCAAAAACAGAAATAAACCTTTAAAACTAGAGATAATGGGTAAGGGTTCAATTAATGTCCTTAAGAGGGTTTTTAATACACTTAGGAGTGTCCGTTTAAAAAACGGTGTACCAAAAGAACTAATTTAACTAGTGGCTAATTTTGCAAAGACTTGATTTTATAGAAAATATTAAATTTGATATTTATTTAAACATTTAAAAATGACATTTATTTATTCAAATGAGAAAACACTTAAATTAAACTAAATTGTAGTTTTTCGAACTTAAAAGGAGAATGAATTTTGATTTCGTAAAAGAGAACAAGAATGTGAAATATTTTCTTATTGCTAGTTATTTTAGCAAAAAGACGATTAGGTTATAAATAATACCTTTGAAAAAATATTAAGAAAGTATTAAATTAAAAATATCTTATTAATCGTGAAAGGTTAAAATTTATAAGAAAAAATTAGTTTCTTAAGTTTGAAGAAAGTTATTTCAATCGGAATAGATTATTAGTTATATGAATATAATGAATGTCATTTTGGAACAAAATACATGATCTTTAATGACTTGTTTTAAAGAGAAAATTTGAAGAAATCAATTTAATTTATTTTAGACAATGTAAAATTGTGTGAGAAAATTATAGGTTAAGTAACGAAATCAAGATAAAATAGAACAACGACAATTTAGGAAATTACTTAGAATAATTAATTTACAGATATTGGTTAGCACAAATACACAATACAAGCCACAAAAATAATACAAGAATTAATATTGGGCCTTCAATTGGCCCATCAACAAAGCTGTCCACTTTTGGGCTTTGAATTATAGATTTTGGATCCATTTTCTGAAATGTATACCAGCTAAGTTTTCCTGCATTTTTGCGTATATACGCTGTATATCAGCGTATAAGACCCTGTATACTTGCTCCCATCTTTGCCTTACGTCATCTCTTGACTTATACCAGTCATCTTTAACCTGTAAACCTCGTATATTAGGCATATACCAGTGTATACCAGTCTTATTTCGTCAAAAAATAAAGGCATTCAAGACTTATAGAAGATGTAGGACTCTCTAGGAAATGCAGGAAATGGAGTTCGTTGGGACTCAAGTCAACGTCACATGCATCAAGAAAAATTTAAGAATTAACGTGTATTCAAATAGTTCTTAGCAACACGTAAGAATTTGTTATTCGTACATATTCACTATTAACTCTAGAATTAATTTGTATGAAGTAAAAAAGGCATAGCAATTTCAAGACAATATTGAATTTTAAACGGCAATTGCTATGTGTACGTAGCAGCAGAGGCGAACCTATAGGTAGGGGTGTACAAATCGAACTATTAAGTCAAACCGAACTGATGAATCAAACCAAACCTAGGAAAAAAAACCGACTTATGGTTTGGTTTGATTGGTTTGGCGTTGGCAAAAAAAAAACAATCATTCTTGGTTTGGTTTGGTATTAGAAAAAAAAAATCAAACCGAACCGACGTAATACATATATAATTTTAATTTTTTATACATAAAAAAATATTACTTATAATCTACTTTCTAATTACTTTTATTATTTTTTTATATTCAGAAAATAGATATATATTCTTGGGCCTTTAATTATAGTATTTTTCCATTAATAACAAATTAATATAAATCCCAATATCTATATCTATATCTATATCTATAATATATCCATAATATATTAAAAGTGTGAAGGGCCTTAGAAATGTTGTTTGAATTTTTTGCCCTTTTAAAGTTTTTTATTTAGACAAAATCGTCTTTTCACTATTTTTTTCTAATTTTTAAAAGTTAACAATTAATTAATATATATTTATGATAAAACCTTTTCTTATTAGAAGTCGTTAGAATTAATGACAACTAATACTTTTTTCATTAGTTTAAGAATTATAAAACAACTAAATTTGATTTTAATAAGATTTGAAAAATCTAGAAACAAATATAAAAGCCTTAGAATAAGAAAATTTTAATAAGTATTAAATTTTAAAAAGTTTTAAATACGTAATACGAAACGTCTTTTTATTATTTTATCAAATTATTATTTAACTATTTTTACTAAAAAAACACGTCCCACCTCAAAAAGAAAAAAATAAGTAGTGTCAGATTGTAGTTAGCATACGACCTAATTTCTTTCTTTTAAGTATGATTTTGATTTAATTAGGAGTCCTTAATTTTCTTTTCTTTTAAGTTTCGTTTGTCTTGATTTTCTATAATAATTAATTTTTTATGAAAAAAGTTTATCAAATTAGATTAGATTTCTTCCATGTTTCATCAACTCTTTCTTAAAAGGAAAAAAATTGTACATCTATATATTGAGCATTCCTTTTTTCCAATAAATTATAGAATAACATTCATAATTTAATAGTTAAAGAGTATGTTCAAGAGAAGATTAGTTTTATGTTCTTCAATATTAGTTTTTAATTTGTAATGCATCTTTTATTAACGTTTTTTTATCGTATGATTTATTATAATTTCAATTGTTGGCTTTCGCATGATGTGCAGGTAAAGAAAAATTATGTTAGTGTGTGGTTGAGACTTCGTGTCGATTACGAGAGAATTTAAAGGTATGTTTTAAAAAAAAATATTTTCTCATTCATATCAGTACGATTTATATTGTTAAGGCGTTGATTAGAAATGCACGGTCTGCTCTTTGATTCAATTTTATCAAATTTTAATTCAATTCTTTGATTTACAATTTTAAAAAGTAGACATCGACACCGAATCAAACTATTTCAGTTTGGTTTATTTTTTTCAACTTTATTTTTATTTGATTTGGTATTTAGAAATATTTGAACTTTTTGTCCTTCGTTAAAAAGTGTCTGCTTTAGACAAAATTATTTCTTCAATATTTAAGAATTGAAATTTTATTAAATATTTTAATAAAATATATGTTATGTTTGCGCTATTTTATTAAAATGTGAAGGATCTTTGAGAAGTGATTTAAATTTTTTGCTCTTCATTAAAAAATTTTGCAATAGACAAAATCATCTAATTTTAAATAATCAAATGTTACACGTGCAGCCTCGGGAGTGTTGTGTGATAAGAAGGTGCCACCTAAACTTAAAGACAAATTCTACAGAGTGACAGTCCGTCCGGTCATGTTGTATGTAACGGAGTGTTGGCCAATCAAGAACTCCCATATTCAAAATCTGAAGGTGGCGGAAATGCGGATATTGCGTTGGATGTGTGGGCTTAATAGGGGTGATAGGGTTAGGAATAAGACTGTCCGAGAGAAGGTTGGTGTGGCTTCGGTGGAGGACAAGATGCGGGTAGTTCGATTGAGATAGTTCGGGCATGTGATGAGGAGGGGCACGGGCGGAAATGCGGATATTGCGTTGGATATGTGGGCTTACTAGGGGTGATAAGGTTAGGAATGAGACTGTCCGAAAGAAAGTTGGTGTGGCTTCGGTGGAGGACAAGATGCGGGTAGTTCGGTTGAGATGGTTCGGGCATATGATGAGGAGGGGCACGGATGTCCTAGTTTGTAGATGTGAGAGGTTAGCTTTGGATAATTTCAGGTAGGGTAGGGGTAGGCTGAAGAAATATTGGAGAGAGGTGATTAGACGTGACATAGAGCAATTACAGCTTACTGAGGATATGACCCTAGATAGAAAGGTTTGAAGGACGGGAATTAGGATAGAAGATTAGTGCATGCGGGAGGGTCGTAGTTAGTAATTAGGGAAGCGTCGGGGTGGGGGTGCCTTTGGTTCGTTAGCGTAGGGTATTACTTTATGGGTGACTTATTTCTGTTGTTCCATTTTGTTTCATATTTTTATTATGAATTTGTTTATTACTCATTGTCTTGAGCTGGGGGTCTATCGGAAACAGCCTTACTATTTCTCCGGAGGTATGGTATGAACTGCGTACATCTTACCCTCCCCAAACCCCACTATGTGGAAATACACTGGGTTTGTTGTTGTTGTTGTTGAAATTTTACACGTGCGAGACACGTGGGGTTTAACTAGTTAATATAAAAACCTAAAACTTTTTAATTGCTTCACCTTTTACATTTTACTTTCCAAGTTTTCAGAGAGTTCTCATTATTTTCTTATCATACTTTTCTCATTCGTCAAGTTGTGATTTAGGGTTTTTTTTTTTATGAAATTATATTATAATTAATTACTTTATGGAGTTAAGTTTTTAATAAGTTGTCTCCAATTCTTCATTCTTTTGTGTGCTCACACTTTATGTGAAGGAAACTTTCAGACAAGCTACTGTGACTAGTGACTTAGAAATTGAACTACTTAGGTATCCACATAATATTACTTTAAGAGATAGAAGTTTAGACGTCTTAGTAATTTGCCAACTTAATTTTTATTGGAACTACACTATGACCATTGTTTGTTTTTTTTATCTTTTCAGTGAAAACATTTAATTTTTTTCTTCAATCACATTATAATTGTAAAAAAATCGAGAAAATCAAAAAATCGAAAAAATCCGACTAAAACCAAAATAAAAAAATCGATTGTATATTAGTTTGATTTGGTTTATAGATTTAAAAAATTGACATTATTAGTTTGGTTATATTTTAATTAAAAAACGAACCAACCCGACCTATGTACACCCCTACCTATAGGTATAGGTGGGGGTGCACATGCACCCGTAAACGTTGAAAAAAATTGCGTGCATATAATATATATATATATATATATATATATATATATATATATATATATCTCGAGAAATTGAGATATATTTAATAGTGCACCTTGGTGTGCTGGTTAAAGCCAGCACTTTCATGCACACGACGCAGGATCGATCCTATCTTACAATATTTTTGCCTTTTAGATTTAAAGGCTATTATAAATTTATAACATCAGAATTGTTGGTTTGGGATAAGGCTGTCAAGTGGGTCGGGCCGGGCCAACCCGGAACCGGCCCATTTAGTTTATCCGAGTTGTGGGCTGGTTCCGGTCCGGGTTGGGGTTAGGTGGATCGGGTCGGTTCCGAGTTCAACAGTAAAAATGTTGAAAACAACCCTGAACCGGCCCACTTAACCCAACCCGGTTAAACCCACCTAAACCCAGTCAAACTCGATTAAAAATCGATCAAACCCGTTTAAAAAAAAATGAAAAATCCAATATACACTATATACACTACAATTATATACACTATATACACTACAATTATACAATATATATATTTTTTAAAATATATAAACAATTTCACATATATACGTACCATTCAATATATAATTATATATGACTATACGTAATATTTTAAATAAAACATATACTACAATAGTACAATATATATATATATATATATATATATACACACACACACACACTACAATATATATATATATAGTTATATACTAATTTATAAAATATATACACATTTTTACGTTAAATATATACGCTTATAGAAGATATATACACATATATACGCACCATTCAATATTTATGTACTATTTGTCTACTTTAAATAAAACATATACTACAATACATACATACACACACACACACACACACACACACATATATATATATAGTTATATACTAATTTATAAAATATATACACATGTATTGTATACGTTAAATAAATACTATTTTAGAAGATATATACACATATATACGCATCATTCAATATATATGTACTGCTTTAAATAAAATATATACTACAATATTCATATATATATACAACAATATGTATATATATATAGTTACATACTAATTTCTAGAACATATACACTTGTATACATTAAAGACATACATCTATAGAAGATATATACACAAATATACGCAGCATTCAATATATATGTACTACTACTTTAAATAAAGTAAATACTACAATATATATATATATATATATATACACTTACATACTAATTTATAAAATATATACACATGTATACGTTAAATACACGTCTATAGAAGAAATATACATATCATTCAATATACATGTACTACTTTAAAATTAAATAAACTATACACTACAATATATATGTATTACAATATATAGATAATTATATTATACTAATTTATAAAACATATACATAGGTATACGTTAAATATATACGTCTATAGAAGATATATATACATACCATTCAATATATATGTACTACTTTAAATAAAATATATACTATTCTACAATATACATTTATATATACTACAATATATATATATATATATATATATATACATATATACTAATTTGTAAAACATATACACTTAGATACATTAAATATACATGTGTATAGAAGATATATACAATAATATACAAAACATATACTACTTCATATAATAAATTAATAATACTTGATAGTTAATTAATAAATGTTGAATTTTATTGATTGCAAAATGATCCAAAATTTATAATCTACATGAATAAAAAATCTATAAATTATGCCTCATTTTTTCCAACTCATCCATGTTAATATTAACGGAAACTTGCATAGGATAGTCAAAGTCAACGGGGGCTAACCCATGCATTGGACTCTATTCTGCTGAGTTCTCCCGCGAAGTCATAATTTCTTCATGTTTCTGCTCGTCATTCGGCTCCGGTTCCATTCCTTGATTTCTTCTTTCTGCTCTAATCCAATCTCTGAGGCAAACTAGAACATTCTTTGTATTGCTTCCCAATGAGTGTCGGTTGTCTCCAAGTTGCTGTCGTCCCTGACTAAAAGCGCTCTTTGATGCAACGGTTTACATTGGAACATTCAAAATATCTCTAGCTAATCTTGAAAGCACAGGATATTGTGATTCATTACTCCTCCACCAATCCAATGTGTTGATTCGTCGTCTGCGATCCTCTAATAGCGACCAAAGATAATATTTAAGCTCTTCCCGATAAGTTGATGTGTAAGCTCCCTCGTTAACACTGTTCCAACAGGATAAATCATAAAAAGAATCAGGAAAACCACAATGTGCCGGACCTTTAGAAAATGATGGCACCTCGGGAGGATGAGGAGCGACAGTTGAACTGATATGTATCGGTACAGCTAAATCAACTAAATCAGCATAGTGGTTATATAATTTATCTATGTAAACATTCGCATCAGACGTAGCCGTCCACAAATCAGGTTGTACTTGTTCAGAATCATTGTTAGTATTTATTTCTAAGTTACGATAAATAAGAGTACTAAAGTAGCACATAGTATGGTATTTAATGCACGTATTTAGCATAGCACCAACCAAGAAAATAGGGGGAATCGAAAAAAAATATTTTTTAAATTTAGTAAACATAGCACCAACAACATTTTATAACCTTCTTTATTTTTATATTCTTTAAGCAAACCAGAAATATCGATTATATATCCCAAAATATTACAAACAATAAGATAATAAGCAACGAAAAATTCAACCGTAGCTACATAAAATTTTTTCAAAAACTTAACAAGATCATTAATTACAACCCAATCAGAATCAAGTAGCATGCAATCGGCAGAATCAGCAAATGAACCACAATGTTGGTTAAAAACTAATGTAATAGGAACTCTATATTTATAACAAGTTTTTAAAAAATCATACGTAGAATTTCATCTAATATCAATTTCCTTAGGCATTAATATCGGTTCAAGTCCATTTTCTTGACATTTAACTTTAAATTCTTTAATTCTCGATCTACGATTATTTTCTTGTATAAAATCAACAGCAAGACGGATTTTTGCAATATAAATCTCAAAAAACTCAAGACCATCTTTTACAATTAAATTATATATATAACATGCACACTTAATATGAAAAATTTCAGGTAACGACGGTGATAGCTTAGGTTTCAACTTTGTTATAGTAGTCTTATTGTTAGAAGCGTTATCAAAAGCGATACATAAGATTTTATTTTCGATACCATAAAATGCTGCAACTTTATGTATCGAGTCAGCAATAAATTGTCCAGTATGTTTACGATCTTCATCATATAAAAAAACAAGAATATATTTTTGCATCACAAAATTACTATCCATCCAGTGACAAGTAACGATTAAATAATTATTTTTATTTACAGCACGACCAAGATCAGAAGTTAGAGATATTCTACATTGAATATTTTTTAACAATGTAGATAAATAAAAATAATATTGTGAATGAAGTCTAAAAATATCAGACCGACAAGTACTTCTAGGAATACTATTAAACATAGGATTATAAATTGTTTGAATACAATGAATAAAAACATCAGAAGAAGGAAAACGAAAAGGCAAACAACCTACAGCTACCATTTTTACTATTTCTTCCTGGTCCCTCAATTTATTATACTTCTTCATAACGTGACCAGTTGTTGGGTCCATTCTAGTTTGTGTGGGCCCACCAACAGCCTCACCACCTTGTGCAATTTTTAACTCTATTTCGTGGTCTTCAGTTAAATGTCTCATTAACGTACCCGTACCCCCTTGCTTGCCTCCTCTTTTATGCTTATATATTTTTTTGACAAATATTGCATTGCACCTCAGTATCTGATATACGTTCAAAAAATTTTCATGCAACACCAGTTTGTTTACGAGCTCTTGAGGCACGAGAAGGACGGAGAGGGAGATTAACCGATTCGGATCTAACGTTAGCATTTCTTACTTCGGGTGTCTCACCAATATTTTCATCATCTTCATCTAAATCAGCCGCATCTACTTTGGGCCGTTGGGCCAACGGCTAGTTTGGCCCAATTTACCAAAATCTTAAAAAAAAAATTTAAAAAAATAAAATTAAACAAGCTTATCCGGGTCAGGCCGGGCCGGTTAACCGGCGAGCCCTAACAAGGTTGGGTCTGGTCCAGGTTAACCGAGCCCAAATCCAAAACCCAACTGGACTAAAATCCGGGCCCTTAAAGCCCTTGGGCTTATCGAACTGGGTCAAACCGGTCCGATTTTCTTTAGTGGCTAGTTCGGGCCGATTAAAACCGGCCCGTTTGACACCCTTAGTTTGGGATTCAAACCTGCAACCATTAGGTATGATGAAACCCCACCTGACCATTTAGCTACCATGATTGATGGTTTAATAAAGTTAAAAGTCAATATATTAGTTGAACTTTATGTTATAAGAAAGTAAAATTATTAGCTTAGAAGTCATATTTATTCTATATATTTATTTTTTCAATACGATTCATGTTATTGGCGACCAATTGAATATAATAATATCCCTTAATCGACACTGAAAGTTTTGCTAACGTCCACGTTAAGATAATATTTGTGCACCACAGTATTATCAAAAGCAAAAAAAGGCAAAAAAGTTTCAAGGTCCATTATATTTAAGCACAACGTACAAATAAAACGTGAGATTTAATAAAAAAAGGCATAAAGGAGAAAAAATATAAAAATATGTCTAGTTCAAGACTAATAATATAAGCATGAATGACAAATATATGAACACAAAAATTGATTATTATTTTTTTATAAAGTATCAATTGTTTTGTGTTCGTATCTTCAGAAAAGTCTTATTGAGATGGGAAAGTATGTCTTAAAAATTAAAATCTAAACTGCACATTAAACGAGACGAGGATCAACACATTTTGAGTCTTTATTCCGGACTTATGCGCGCCTTTGACAATGGTGGTGCATCCCCAAACTTCAAATCTTGGGTTTCCCTCTGCGTAGCAGATAGATCAAATATGGCAAAATGGATTATTTACAAACGATCGACCAAAATACTTAAAGAATATTGTGATCTAGTAACTGATAAAATAAGTTATAAACCATGAAGACTATCATATTCAAGTCTTAACAGTGGAAGAACACTTAAAAGTAATTTTTTCTTACTTATCTAAACCTTAATTAACAAAATTACCCAACATCAAAGGAAAAGAACCCCTAAATTCTCTTTTTCATCGCTTAATAAAGCGAGACACAACTACAGACATAACCAATATAAAAGAACCTTCACCTTTAACACGATCAAACATGATATATTTACCAAGAAAAGCACCACATATATATACTAATAAATATTTTCTTATATCCAACGCCACTTGGATATTTCAATTTCAATTTCGAGACATGAATATCATTCACCAGTTTTTCCAACAAATATCAAGTGTTCAATATCACAACAAGATTATATTTACTAACAAAAACACCATATATATTAATTTTTTTCTTATTTTCAATACCAGTTAGATATTTCAATTTCGCAAACGTCAATAATCATCCACCAACTTTCCAATAAACAATGAACACGATATATCTATACATGTATTGTACAGCTAGATATTCCAATCACAGCAACTGGATTCATCCGTCACCGATTTTTCGATCAAAAAAGGTAGTGTTAAGCAACACAATTTACAGCCACATAAAAAGGCAGCAAAAAGAGAGTTTCCACTTTAACCATGTTAAACCATGGTATATTTACTAACAAAAACAACACCATACATACTGAAAATAGGGGAGATGTGTTCACCTTTTTTCGGACAGCGAACCGGAACAGCGAAGACGAATTTCGAATTTCGGACAGCGAACCGGACCACGTTTAAATTTCGAATTTTTGGGGTTTAACTTTCGTCGGAATTGGGTTTTTGAGTACTTTCTTCGGGAGTTTTTTGGGTTAGATAGGATTAGAAGCACGCGCCTCCGGAATACTCAATTTTTCCCCCAAAAAATCCTCCCCCTTACCCTCATCTCTATTTATAGGGAAAGAATTAGGGCTTCAGATTTTGAAAATATGGACTTCAAGTCCAAATTTTGAGACTATTTTTTGAAAAGTTGAAGTCCATAGTGAGACAAAACAAAGAGCTGTTGAGAATTAATTCTTTGCCCGAATAGGGCGAACATGGCCTGAAAAGGGGAAAAATGGATGACTTTGTAGCCATTCTTGGTTGTAGGAAGGGATAAAAGGGTAAAAAAAAATGAAAACGGCTAGTTTGGCGTTGTTATTGTCGTGAAATTGCTGTTATTTTGTTGTACGGTGGGCTGAAGTTGCACGCTGTTGTAGCGTTTGTTGTTGCTCTGTTGGTGTTTGGGTAAGGGAAAAGGGTTATTGGGCCGGGTCTCGAGGTATTGGGCTGGGTTAATCTGATAAGGAGAGAATGGGTTGGAAAAGAGGTGTCTGGGCCGTTGTGGTTGCTGCACCTGTTGGGCTGGACGGGTTAGGGGTGGAATGGAGTTGTGGGCTGCTGGCTCAATTTTTGGGCTGGTCGCCCAATTTTTTTAAAAAAGGAAAAGGTTGTTTTATGTTAATGAAATAGTCCTAATTGAGTAAATTCGGATAAAGTCGAGCTGCAATTTCTTTTAATTAATTTAACGAATTTCTCAAATTTAATAATTTTAAAATAAATATTTAATGGGACACAATTTTATTTTATTTCCCTTTTTTTGCAATAATAATAATAATATAACAATAATAAATAAAAATTAAGAAACTAATTATGTCATTAATTTCTTATTTTCAATCGATCTTGAGAAAAATAGAACATTTGTAATTTAAATCGAACTTTTCACTCTGAAATTTTTTTAAAGCATTTTCTTTAACTGATAATTATATAATTATGTATAATTAAACACTAAATATATTAATTTCACCTAAATTCAAAAGGTAGGTTTGAAATTTATTTCAAAATAATTAAGAACAAATATTTTAGAATTATTTAAAATTGAGAAATTCAAAAACTAATTTAAAATGTGATGGGCGAAAATTAAATGTCAACAAGTAGATCAGTCCCGCTTCTATGTCCTAGATTTTCAAATGACCTAAAAAAATATGTTTATTATATGTTGTGATACATGTTGCGGAACTTGTATATTTTTGTGAAAGATAAAGAGGTTGCATGACATTAATAATTGTTTTATCAATTTATTATATAGAAATTTTTTTGAAACAATAATGTCGTCAAGTGCAGAAGCTCTCGTGAAAGAAAACACAGCTATCAATTCAAGTGCTATTATGTCTACAAGTCATACTGTGCTCCAACATCATCCAATAGCGCTTTGGTATATTGTTGGTTCCTAATTTTCAAATTACTACTGTAATTTCTTCATTCTTTAATTTTATCACTAATGAAAATGTCATCTCGATTAATATATATAATTAAAAGCTAATATATATATTTTTTAATATAATATAATAGGAGCGAGTTAAACATCTGATTGTGAACTTTCAAGAGTATTTTATGGTTCTTCATCCCATGCTGGAATATGTGTTCATCTCATATTTAATTTTAGAGTAAAAGGTTAAAAATACCCCTCCACTTTGATTAATTGATTATGTTTACTCTTTGTGAAATTGTAAGATCAAATATACCCTCACCATTAGAAAAGTTATCAAATGTATCCTTCATTTTAACATTTTTCATCAATACAAGTTAAGAGCCATGTGGCTTGATATTTTGGGTGAGGCGGCTGCCATGTGGCATGCCACCTCAGCATCCAATTTTTCTTTTTTCTTATTTAATTTTTATTTCCATCAAATTTTTATTAATATATTATAATTAATTTCAAAGAGAAAAGTAAAATATTAAAAAAAAAAATTAATAGCAGCCCTTTTTTCCATTAGCCGTGAACTTCCACCACTCCCCTGCACCACCATAGTTCCATCACCCACCGCCGCTCACTTTCGTCATTTCGTCGAACCTCACCGGAAGATTCAAAGATTCAAACTTTCAGTAAGACAATGGATAAAAAATGTGAAACAACACAACTTTCATCAAATTTTTATCACGAATCAAATTCATGTTTTCAATAAGAACTCATCAAGATCCAAACTTTATGATTTGTGACAACAACACAATGGAAAACAGACTCAAAAGATTCAAACTTCCAGTGAAAGAACACATTTTCAATGAATTTTATCAAGAATTCAATTCATATTTTCAAGAAAACAACAATAAAAACTCACCAAGATTCAAACTTTTTTGGATTTTTGACATCAACAAATGAACATTAGAGTCATAAAGGTAGAGTTTTTCAGTGAGGAAAATTGATGAAAATGCGAAATAAGCAAATGGTGTTGTAATAAAGACACTCAAAATTATAGAGGCATTTAATGAATTTTGCTAGAAAAGGGAACCTGCAAGGTCAAATTTACTGAAAGGAAAATTGAGAAAGACTATATAGTTAAGAAGTATAAATTTAGGCAATTAATCTTTTATAATAAATGACTAGTCATTTCTCTTTCAGGATACATCAGATTGATTAAAAAAAAATTATGCACACAAAAGAATTGGATTATAAAAAGTATAAATATAAGCACTGTTGAGAAAACCCCTGTTGCTATTTCCTTTTCCATTTCACCATCACCGGAGAAGTCATCTCCATCTCCGGTGAGGTTCGACGAAATGACGAAAGTTAGGGGTGGTGGGTGGTGGAGCTGTGGTGGTGCAGGGGAGTGGTGGAAGTTCACGGCTAAGGGAAAAAAGGGCTGCTATTGATTTTTTTTTTTAATATTTTACTTTTCTTTTTTTGAAATTAATAATATTAAATATATTAATAAAAAATTGATGGAAATAAAAATTAAAATAAAAAAGAGAATGAAAAATTGGACGCTGAGGTGGCACGCCATATGGCAGCCACTTCACCCAAAATATCAAGTCACATAGCTCTTAACATGCATTGATGGAAAAATGTTGAAATGAAGGATACATTTGATAACTTTACTAATGGTGAGGGTATATTTGATCCTATAATTTCACAAAGGGTAAACATGACCAATTAATCAAAATGGAGGAGTATTTTTGATCTTTTTCCCTTAATTTTAAAAAGTATTACTTTGACTTCCTAGTATATATTTCATTTATATTCTTAAATAGATTTATATGTATAGCAAGTTATAAAACGCTCAAAAAACACAGCTATCAATTCAAGGGCTATTATGTCGACAAGTCATACCGTGCTCCAACTAAGCCTGTTAAGTGGGCCGAATACCCGGTCCTACCTGGCCACTTAAAGGATTCGATCTGGTTTGATCCGGCTCGATTATTTTTTTAATTTGGGCCCAATTAAAGAAAAAAAATTGGGTTTTGGGCCAAACTAGCCGTTGGCCCAAC
Organism: Capsicum annuum; assembly: GCF_002878395.1. NCBI lineage: Eukaryota > Viridiplantae > Streptophyta > Magnoliopsida > Solanales > Solanaceae > Capsicum > Capsicum annuum. Next base: position 57,363,778 of record NC_061114.1, read on the forward strand.
GGCTATATAGCCGTTTTGGGGTCCAAACGGCTAGTTTGGGCCCATTTCATAAAAGAAAAAAAATACTTTAAAAATTATTTTTTAATCCCAAATTTCTTTTTATAAATACCCTACACCTTCAAATCATTTTTCACACAATTTTTCACTCTCTCAAATCTCAATTTTCAAATATTCAATATATTTAATTTCTTAAAGTGTTCACTTTAATTTTTTAATTTTGCGTTTACAAAGTACGAGCATAAGTTTCTAAAGTCGCAACCTTCGAATACTTCCAAAATTTGGTATTGTCGTTCTATCTCTTACGTTTAATTTTTATTTATTGTATTAATTATTTAATATTTAATTTTATTATATTGTGTATTTTGAATTTTTTTAGTTTAATTTAATTTATACTATGGATAAATTAAGAAATCTCGCTACTAAAGGTGTTAAAATTTTTTATCCCGAAAGCGATAGTGGTAGTAAGAAATGAATTACTAGAGGTAGAGGTAGTTCAAGTAGTAGATATACCCGTGTGGTTTCGCCTCCGGTACCGCTTGGTACACCTTTTGAGGAAGAAATGGGTGTAGGTGCTCACGATATGGATTATGTAGAAGGTCGGAAAAATTACGGTACAGAAGAAGAAAATGAAGTAGATGCGGTTAATTTAGACGAAGATAATGAAAATATTGGTGAGACACCGCAGATCTGAATCGGCTAATCTCCCTCCCCATCCTCCCCGTACCGCAAAACCTTGTAAAACAACAAGTGTTGCATGACAATTTTTTGAACGTATATCAGATACTAAGGTGCAATGCAATATTTGTCAACAAATATATAAGCAGAGAAGCGGAGGCAAGTAAGGGGGTACGGGTACGTTAATGAGACATATAGGTGAAGCTTACAAAAGAGAGTTAAATATTGCACGAGGTGGTGGGGATGTTGGTGGGCCAACGCAAACTAGAATGGACCCAACAACCGGTCAGGTAACGAAGAAGTATAATAAATTGAGGGACCGGGAAGAAATAGCTAAAATGGTAGTTGCGGGTTGTTTGCCTTTTAGTTTTCCTTCTTCTGATGCCTTTATTCATTATATACAAGCAATTTATAATCTTATGTTTAACGGTATTCCTAGAAGTACTTGTCGGTCTGATATTTTTAGACTTCATTCACAATATTGTTTTTATTTATCAACATTGCTAAAAAATATTCAATGTAGATTGTCCTTAACTTCTGATCTTGGTCGTGCTATAAATAAAAATGATTATTTAACCGTTACTTGTCACTGGATGGATAGTAATTTTGTGATGCAAAAACGTATTCTTACTTTTTTATATGATGAAGATCGTAAACATACTGGAGATTTTATTGTTGATTCTATTGTTAAAGTTGTCGGATATTATGGTATCAAAAATAAAATTTTATGTATTGCTTTTGATAATGCTTCTAACAACAAGACTGCTATAAAAAAATTAAAATCTACGCTATCTCTGTCTTTGCCTGAAATTTTTCATATTAAGTGTGTATGTCATATATATAATTTAATTGTAAAAGATGGTCTTGAGTTTTTTGAGCTTTATATTGAAAAAATTCGTCTTGCTATTGATTTTATTCAAGGAAATAATCGTAGATCGAGAATTTAAAGTTAAATGTCAAGAAAATGGACTTGCATCAATATTGATGCCTGAGGAAATTGATATTAGATGGAATTCTACGTATAATTTTTTAAAAACTTGTTATAAATATAGAATTCCTATTACACTAGCTTTTAACCAACATTGCGGTTCATTTGCTGATTCTGCTGATTGCATACTACATGATTCTGATTGGGTTGTGATTAAGGATCTTGTTAAGGTTTTAGAAAAATTTTATGTTTCTACGGTTAAATTTTTCGGTGCTTATTATCCTACTATTTGTAATATTTTGGCATATATAGCCGATATTTCTGGTCTGCTCAAAGAATATAAAAATAAAGAAGGTTATAAAGAAGCTGTTGGTGCCATGTTTACTAAATTTTAAAAATATTTTTTCCTAATTCTCTCTATTTACTTGGTTGGTGCTATGTTAAATTCGTGCATGAAATATAATAATATGTGTCACTTTAGTACTATTATTTATACTAATTTAGAAATAAATATTAACCATGATTCTGAACAAGTACAACCTGATTTGTGGACGGCTATGAATGATGCAAAGGATTACATAGAAAAATTATATAATCACTATGCTGATTTATTTGATTTAGCCGTACCTACAAATATCACTCCAACTCCCGCTCCTCATCCTCCCGAGAAGCCATCATCTTCTAAAAGGCCGGCACATAGTGGTTTTCCTGATTCATTTTATGATTTAACTTGTTGGAACAGTGTTGATGAGAGAGCTTACACATCAACTTATCGGGAAAAGCTGAAATATTATCTTTGATCGGCGTCAGAGGATCGCAGACGACGGATCAACACATTGGATTGGTGGAGGAGTAATGAAACACAATAGCCTATGCTTTCAATATTAGCTAGAGATATCTTGAATATTCCAATGTCAACCGTTGCATCAGAGAGCGTCTTTAGTCAGGGATGACAGCAGCTTGGAGACAACCGACACTCATTGGGAAGCAATGCAATGAATGTTCTAGTTTGCCTCAGAGATTGGATTAGACAGAAAAGAAGAAACCAAGGAATGGAATTGGAGCCGAGCGACGAGCTGAAACTTGAAGAAATTATGTCTTCATGGGAGAACTCAGAAGAATCAAGTCCAATGCATGGTTTTGCCCCTGTTGACTTCGCGTATCCTATGCAAGTTCCCGTTAATATTAACATGCATGAGTTGAAAAAAATGATGCATAATTTGTAGATTTTTCATTCATGTAAATTATAAATTTTGGATCATTTTGCAATCAATAAAATTTCTCAAATTCATTCACTCCTTAGTCCTTACTTTTTATATTTTTTCATTTAATGATTTAAAATTTTAAATTGAATTTCTAGTTTTCTACTTTAAATTAAAAATTTACTTCTAATATATTATTAATTTACTGCCAAGTATTATTAATTTATTATATTAAGTAGCATATGTTTTGTATATTTGTGTATATATCTTCTATAGATATGTATATTTAATGTATACATGTGTATATGTTTTATAAATTAGTATATTACTATATATATATAACTATACATATATATAACTATATATATATATATATTGTAATGTATATATATTATAGTATATTTTATTAGTAATAGTATATATACATTGAATGGTGCGTATACATGTGTATATATCTTCTATAGACGTGTATATTTAACGTATACATGTGTATATATTTTATAAATTAGTATATAACTATATCTATATATATTGTAATGTATATATATTGTAGTATGTTTAATTTAAAGTATTACATATACATAGAATAGAGTGTATATATGTGAATATATCTTCTATAGACGTGTATATTTAACGTATACATGTGCATATGTTTTATAAATTAGTATATAACTATATCTATATATATTGTAATGTATATATATTGTAGTGTATTTTATTAGTAGTAGTATATATATATTGAATGGTGCGTATACATGTGTATATATCTTCTATAGATGTGTATATTTAATGTATACATATGTTTTATAAATTAGTATATATATATATATATATATTGTAATGTATATATATTGTAGTATATTTAATTTAAACTATTACATATACATAGAATAGAGTGTATATATGTGAATATATCTTCTATAGACACACGTATATTTAACGTATACATGTGCATATGTTTTATAAATTAGTATATAACTATATAACTATATGTATATATATATTGTAATGTATATATATTGTAGTGTATTCTATTAGTAGTTGTATATATACATTGAATGGTGCGTATACATGTGTATATATCTTCTATAGATGTGTATATTTAACGTATACATGTGTATATGTTTTATAAATTAATATATAACTGTATATATATATATATATATATATATATATTGTAATGTATATATATTGTAGTATATTTTATTAGTAGTGGTATATATACATTGAATGGTGCGTATACATGTGTATATATCTTCTATAGACATGCATATTTAACGTATACATGTGTATATGTTTTATAAATTAGTATAGATGTGTATATTTAACGTATATATGTGTATATGTTTTATAAATTAGTATATAACTATATATATATATATATATATATATATATATATATATATTGTAATGTATATATATTGTAGTATATTTTATTCAAACTTTAAAGTAGTACATATATATTGGATGGTGCGTATATATGTGTAATTGTGCATATGTGTATATATTTTTTAAATTCTAATGTAGTATATACTATATATACAGTGTATACTATAGGTGGGTATATATAATGCATATTGAAAAAAAGTTTTTTTTGATCGGGTTTGACCGATTTTTTAACAGGGTTTAGATGGGTTTGACTGGATTGGGTTAAGTGGGCCGGATTAGGGTTGTTTTTAATATTTTTACTGTTAAACCCTGCCCGGCCCACTTAGACCCCAAATCGGACCCGACCCAGTCCACAAACTGGTTAAATGACATGGGCCGGTTCCAGGTTGTCCCGGCCCAGCCCACTTGACAGACTTATGTCATGGGCCTATTTTTAGCCACGTGCGGACAGCTTAACACTCTCAATATCGATGCTAAACTCAGTCCTAACCAGCTCGAAAATCATTCCCCAAGAACCTTTGAACACTCACACAAACACGTAAGGAAAATAGCAAAGGAAGACACTCGATTTGGGAGGCCCGAAGAGCCAATTTTCTTATATATTTCTTGAGTAAAAACAAGTATGTGATGTCTGCCCAAGAGGGCCTTACAAGATATATATAATGTCCCTTATTCAAGGGGTACAATAAATGCTAGTAAACATTTCTACATTTGGCCATGCAATCTATGTACTAGTGAAAGGCCCTTGTCTAGTAACCTGATTTTTCTGTGTAGTCTCTTGTTCAGCTGCTGGTCAAGGCTCCAAAGCCCCATAAATGTTGACCCGAGCTTGTAATTTGACCTCCCAAAAATGCCCCCACGTTGGCCTTGTAAATAGACGTTGTGGAAGCCCCGTCGGGCTCCGAAATGCACCCTAAATGATCGGAATTATGACCAAAACGTGATGAATTTAATGGGTAGTGACGCGGGGCATCACACTCTCCCCCACCTGATTTAGCGACGACCGCGGTGCCACATAGCTCCAAATATTTGTGGACTTGCTCCTTGAACAGCCACAAGTCCTCATATTTTTCCCACGATGCCTCCTCGGGCGATTGCCTCTTCCAATGGACTAAGAATTGGGCACTTGAATTGCCCCAACCTTTTCCTCGAACCAATTGGTGATCAATTATGTCCTCAATTTGCTTATCCGTGGCAGCGGACGTCATGAAGATTTGGGCCCGACTAGACTTACCCCCTCCACGTCTTCCTTGTCTTTGTAATACGATTTTAATTTGCTTGCATGGAAGACGGGATAAATCTTTAAATGTGATAGCATGTCCAGCTTATATGAAATTTTGCCAACCTTGCCAACAATCTCGAATAAACCCTTGTACCTTCGATCAAACTTTGATTGACGCACCTCAACGACTTGAATTGCCTCGGATTGAGCTTGACCATCACTTTGTCTCCAATTCGGTAATGGACTGGACGACGGTTGCGATCAGCGAATTTCTTAATTTTGCGGGCTGATTTATCAAGATACGACCTTGCCATATCGACTTATTACTCCCAAGCCTTTGCCATATGATAAGCACCCGGATTCCTCATTCCGGCGTTAACCGGTAAGGATTGTGGAGTGTTTGGTTGCTGTCCCGTTGCAAGTTCGAATGGACTACGACCTGTTGCCTCACTCCGTTGCAAATTGTATGAGAATTGGGCCGTTTCGAGCAACCGTGACCAGTTCCTTTGATTGGCACTAACAAAGTGCCTCAAGTAGCACTCGAGTAACCCATTTACTCACTTCGTTTGTCCGTCGGTTTGGGGATGGAAGCTGGTTGAAAAGTGTAGTTCCGACCCCAACAAACTGAATAGCTCCTTCCAAAATACTCCCGTGAATCGCGGGTCTCGATCACTAATGATATGCCTAGGCATGCCCCAAAGTTTAACTACATCTTTGAGAAACAATCGGGTTGCCTCCTTGGCTTTGCAATTCGATGTGGCAGCTGAGAATGTTGCATATTTGGAGAAGCGATCAACGACAACCATGATTGTTCCGCAACCCTCCGAATTAGGCAAACATGTGATAAAATCCATGGTGACACTGTCCCATGGTTTCTCCGCGGTGGGCAGCGACTCAAGTAATCCACCGGGCGCCTTGTGTTCCACCTTGTCTTGTTGGCAAACAAGGCAAGTGCGAACGTATACCTCTATATTGTCCCTCATGTGAGGCCAATAATAACCTGCTTTTAACAAATCCATGGTGCGTTTCTGTCCCGGATGACCAGCCCACGTCGTGTCATGGCCCTCTTTGATCAACAAACGCCTAAGATTTTTCCATCTAGGCACATACACTCGCCTTCCGGTGGTGTATAACAGTCCGTCCTCTTTCCAAAACTTTTGGGTCTTGCCTTTGCGCGCCAAATCAAGAAGTTGTTTGGCAACGGGATCATGTTCCATCCCTTCCTTGATGGTATCCAGTACACCACAGCTGGTCGTGCTTAATAGTGTCGCCAAAACAGCCTTGCGACTTAATGCATCGGCCACGACGTTTGCCTTTCCCAATTTATACTCCAATGAGTAATCAAACTCCGCCAAGAAGTCTTGCCATCGAGCCTGCTTCGGCGATAGTTTTTTTTTGTGATTGGAAGTAGCTGGTCGCTACATTATCCGTCTTGACGATGAAATGAGCTCCCAACAAATAATGACGCCATGTCCTTAGGCAATGGACGATGGCCGTCATCTCCTTTTCGTGGACTGTGTAGCGCTGCTCCGCATCATTCAATTTTTTGCTTTCAAATGCTATCGGATGGCCCTCTTGCATTAGGACACCACCAATAGCAAAGTCAGATGCATCCGTTTGCACCTTAAACAGTTTTGTGAAATTCGGTAAAGCCAAAACCGGTTCTTTGATGATGGCTGCCTTGAGGTTATCGAATGCCCCTTGACACGAACTATTCCACTCCCAAGCACGATTCTTCTTCAATAAATCTGTGAGAGGAGCAGCAATATCCGAGTATCCAAGAATAAATCTCCGGTAATAATTAGCAAGGCCAAGGAAGGACCTTAATTCGGGTACCTTCGTTGGAACCTCCCAATCCCGGATCGCCTCAAATTTGTCGCTATCCATTTGAATCTGCCCTTGGCTGATCGTATGGCCCAAGAATTGCACCCTTAGCTGTGCAAAAGTGCACTTCTCCCTTTTGACGCATAGCTCGTTTTCCCGCACCACATTAAACATGATTTGAAGGTATCTAACATGCTCCTCCATCGAGCTACTATAAACAACAATGTCGTCCAAGTATATGACCACGAATTGATCCAAGTATGGCTGGAAGATCTTGTTCATTAGTGTACAAAACGTGGCTGGTGCGTTGGTCAGTCCAAAAGGCATGACCAGCCACTCGTAGGACCCATAACGAGTCACACAAGTCATCTTGGCTTTATCTCCTTCGGCTACGCAAACTTGATAATAGCCCTTCCTCAAATCCATCTTTGTGAACACTTTGGCTTTCCCCAAGCGATCAAACAAATCAGCTATCAAAGGAATGGGATGTTTGTTTTTCACCGTGACTTTGTTGAGAGCACGGTAATCAATACACAACCGCAATGTCTCTTCCTTCTTCTTTTGAAATAAAACCGGAGCTCCAAAGGGTGCCTTAAATGGTCGGATATGGCCTGATTCCAGCAGCTTCTTGAGTTGTTTTCTAAGTTCCTCAAGATCCGGAGGCGACATCCGATACGGGGTCATAACTGGTGGCTTTGCCCCGGGTACCAGCTCGATCTCGTGATCAACTTCCCTTTGTGGAGGTAACCGTTTGGGCAGCTCCTCCGGCATTACATATTTGTTCTCTTCAAGAACACGTTGGACACATGAGGGCACTAATTCAGCTTCTTGGCAGCCAACAATCTCCATCAATGTCGCAAGAAAGGTTGGTTCTCCTTTCTTGAAACCTTTAACAAGCTGCATCGCCGACAAATGTGTGCCACTTTGAGCGACACGAATAAGTGGATCAATGCAAGAACCACCCTCATCACAAATGGCTAGCTGGTTGAGACATGGCGAAATAAACGCGTTAATCTCATACCAAAAATCCATCCCCAATACAATATCAAAGACATCCATCGAAACAATCGAAAAATCCGTTTCTCCCTTCCAACCTCCCAAGGTGAGACTCACCTGAGGAGCGAGGCCATTGACATTGGTACGGAGATAATTAACGGTCTTTAACATGAAATCACTGGTCACGAATGCAAGGCCAAGTTCTTTAGCCTTTTTCTCCGTAACAAAGTTGTACGTTGCTCCGATGTCCACCATAATGCGGACTGCTCGGCCATTCACCTCTCCATCAACAAATAATGACTCTCGACCTCTAACACTGTGCTTCTTTGCAGTAAGAGCAGCAAGCGTCATGTGGTTGAACAAATCCATATGGTTGAACAAACCAACGGCATGTCCTTTCTCCGAATTGGCAGCTTGTGCTTCTTGTTCCCCGGAACTCTCGGCTTGTGCACTGGCTTGATCCTTCCGTGGTGCTGCAATCATCGCTCCCAGTTTACTCAACGAAGGACAATATCTCGCAAAGTGAGATGTATCCCCACAAAGGTACCAGCTGCTATCGTGGTTAGCTATACCTTTCTTCTTCTCTTCGTAGTTCTTACGGAATGACGATGGCTGGTTGCGTTCGCCTTTGAACTCACGATTTTTGTTGGGAATAAACTTGTCTTTGCCCTTGTCCCCACTATCTCCCTTGGCAGCAATAGGCTTGTTCCGACTATCCTTTGTCTTGGCATAATCGACATGAAAATCAGTCAAGGATTCCGCCACTTTAATGGCCTCATCCACAGTCTTGACGTTGCGCCTCCTCAACTCTTGTTTGGCCCAATTTTGGAGGCCATCAAGGAAGAAGAATAGCAAATTCTCACTGCTGAAACTCATCACAAGAAGTGAGAGCTTCGTAAACTCCCTCACGTAGTTATGAATGGAAGAAGTTTGTTTAAGTTCCCTCAACTTCCGTCGAGCTTCATCTACAATGTTTTGAGGGTAAAATTGCTCCTTCAACTCATCCTTAAACTGATCCCAATCAGCTATGGTGCAAAGACCCCTCTCCATGTCTACTTTTTTCCTACGCCACCACAACATTGCGACGTAACTGAAGTACATGGTTGCAATTCGGATCCTTTCTGCCCCGTCAACAATCTTGACGTGCTCAAGATATGACTCTAATTGCCATATGAAATTTTCTACGTCTTGAGCGTTCCTTTCACCCTTAAACACGTTGGGTTTAGGAGCCTCAATACGAGCATCATGGTAAGCCACAAAACCATGATTTCCACCAACACGGGCTGCTTCCAGCTGTTGCTTCAAATCAGCAACTTCTTCCTCCAAAGCGGACTGCCCCAACATCACCTCGGACAGTTTTGACCCAAACTCCTCGTGTAGCTCCGATAATGCTTCCGTGAGCTTGAGTTCCAAGCTGGTCAGCCCCTCCTTGTGCTTTTTATTTTGCTCGGACAAGTCGGCTTTGACTTCGTCCAGCCCTTCAAGAGCAGCAGCCTCAAGGGTACCAACGTTGGACTCAAGGGTCTTGAAGCGATGGCCCAAAACCGCTAAGCCAGCCTCCGTGCTAACGATTCTCTCATCGAGAGAGCCGGATGCTGAACCTTCACTATCTTCCACGTTCGTGACAACTTCACTAACTGGAAGTTGGGCCTTATCCTTGTTCCTACTCTTGTCACATTTTCTGGTCTTGGTTTTGCCCAAATTGTCTCCGCCGTGAACCTCCTCGTCGCCGTCGTACGCCATGTTCAAAGTGCTGCTTTGATACCATTTGTCACGGGCCTATTTTTAGCCACGTGCGGACAGCTTAACACTTTCAATATCGATGCTAAACTCAGTCCTAACCAGCTTGAAAATCAGTTCCCAAGAACCTTTGAACACTCACACAAACACATAAGGAAAATAGCAAAGGAAGACACTCGATTTGGGAGGCCTGAAGAGCCAATTTTCTTATATATTTCTTGAGTAAAAACAAGTATGTGATGTCTGCCCAAGAGGGCCTTACAAGATATATATAATGTCACTTAGTCAAGGGGTACAATAAATGCTAGTCAACATTTCTACATTTGGCCATGCAATCCATGCACTAGTGAAAGGCCCTTGTCTAGTAACCTGATTTTTCTGTGCAGTCTCTTGTTCAGCTGCTGGTCAAGGATCCAAAGCCCCATAAATGTTGACCCGAGCTTGTAATTTGACCTCCCAAAGATGCCCCCACGTTGGCCTTGTAAATAGACGTTGTGGAAGCCCCGTCGGGCTCCGAAATGCACCCGAAATGCTCGGAATTATGCCCAAAACGTGATGAATTTAATGGGTAGTGACACGGGGCGTCACACTTAGCTCCAACATCATCGAAAAGCGCTTTGGTATATTGTTGGTTCCTAGCAATCAAATTACTACTGTAATTTCTTCATTCTTTAATTTTATCACTAATGAAAATGTCGTCTCGATTAATATATATAATTAAAATCTAATATATATTTTTTTAATATAATATAATAGGAACATGTTAACCATCTGATTGTGGACTTTCAAGAGTATTTCATGGTTCGTCATCCCGTGCTGGAATATGTGTTCATCTCACAGTTAATTTTAAAAAGTATTACTTTCACTTCCTAGTATATATTTCATTTATATTCTTAAATAGATTCATATGTATAGCAAGTTATAAAACATACCAGTAATGTGGTTTCATTTATTGATTAGTGCAGAAAGAAATTATCGAGGAAGATTCAAATCAGGATACCCCACAAAAAAGAGAGTCTCAATGGGTTGGCAGGTACCATCATTTTAAATTTTAATAAATTGATAAATTTTGAAAGTTCTTTGTTTTTTCTAAAGATACAAATACTTTTTAAAAATAAAAAATAGCCTCAAAAGTAAATTGCCGAATAAATTAAGATAAACATTCTTGAAAGAACCTTTTTGAAAGATAACTTAAACAACAAATTGTGGTCATGTTTCTCAATTATGAATCTAAGGCCTGATAAAAAAGTCACACAAAATAAAAAATAAAAAAAATTGGTTACCTCTTTTTGAGATATTTGTCAATGGTCTTTTTTTGTTTTTCTTTTAACCTTATAAATTGTTCTTCAAAGTAGAAGTGTGTAAAAATCGAACCGACCGATAAACTAAACCGATAAAAATGCTATTGAGTTATTGATATTGAGTTATTTGGTTAATGGTTTTTTATTGGTTTTATAAAAAAATTTATTGGATAAACGGTTCGGTTTCGATTTTAGCTTATTGGGTTATCGATTAAACCGATAACCCAATAAGGATACACTAAGTTATTGTTTTATCCCTATTTATGTTATATACATAAATATCTAAATTACTTCTATATCTCTCTCTCTATATATATGCACTATTTATTCACAAATTCAGTGATTCACAAAGTATTAACCTATTCAGGGCAACAAAGGAACAATATAAAGCTCGGGTATTATCGTATTAGAAAGCTTGAAGCATTTAGTAACTTCCAACAATTAGGATTTAGATTTTTTCCAAACTAACATTCAGTTCAAGTTTGAAGATTCTTGTAAACTAAAATGCATTGCGTAGGATTTTGGCGGTAACTAAGATTTTATTTCTTTATGTTAGTTGTTACTATTTCTATTTTATGAGTATTTTCTTATTGGTTAAACCGAAAACCGAACCGTTAAGGACCTAAAACTGATAAAAAAATATCTTATTGGTTGATTATTGGTTTTACATATTTAAAAATCGAAAATCGATAAACCAAACCAATAACTCATGAAATTGAACCGAACCGACCGATGCCTACCCCTACTCCAAAGATTGTTTTTTTTTTTTTTGGTGTGTGTGAATTTAAATTTTTTATTACCAAATTTTAGGCCTAATAAATCCAAAATTTCAAGATATATTAGACAATAATATAAATGTTATGTCAGACTCAAGAGTTATATTTGCACAATCTTTAAAAATTGAAGTGAAAGAAATTTATATAAGGGCCTAAAAAGAAATTTATTTGAATCATCTTCAACAAATTATCACAAATTGTAAAATTAATATACAATTTAAATTCTTAGCTCATGAAAAAAAAAGAATCATAATATGAAAATAACTATATATTGTTGAGCTGAATCACAGGTCTATAAGCAACGTACGGGTCATACAATCCAAGCTTTATTATCTACCAATGGATCCTCTCTCACTTGCACTAAAAAGGAATTCAAACTTTGGTAAGTTATGTATTTGCTTACTCCTTTTTGATTCGTGAAATATAATAAATTATATTACGAGTATTGTTTTGTAAATTCGACATTTATATTATAACACATTTCATTTGTTCGGATTATCAGTGTAAGTGATGCAAAAGACTTCATAGCTTGCTAAAAGATGTCCTTTGGAGAGCATTTTCCTTGTTTTGTTTTTGAACCTTTTGCATTAAGTTAAGATTTTATGGCATGTTACCTGGGGGTTTGGGCCACATGTGACAAAAGAGTTTTAAAATGAGGTGTAGGTGACGCAAGTCTTAATTATTAGTTGGAGGTGACAATTAATTTATTATGGAATAAAAAAGTTGGGGAAGTTTGAAAATAACCCACGAGTTTTTAAATTTACACTTTGATCCCAATGTATACCTAAAATAACAAGAAACGGAGGAAAAAAAGGCATCTTTCTCTCTCTTCTAATCCATTGTTGTTTTGTCTCTCTTAGCGATTTTTGTTGTTCATTGTTTCTATTTCTGCTGCTTTATTCATCATCTTCTGCTTCATTATCATCATCTTCTACTTCATTATCATCTTCATCTTCTTCTTGTCGATCATTTGTTGTTGGTGTTGTTGTTGTTGGTACAACGCTACTGCTGCGATTTGACCAATTTCTTAGGTCAAATTTTATTTACTACATTACTTTCCACTTTGGCATTACTTCATAGGTGACTTTGGTAAGTAAAATTATGATTTTTATTTGTATTTGTCATCTGGGTACACTTCTGTTTTTCCAACAATGGATAGAACCCTAATCATGAATCCAGCATAAGTGCCCACAATTTAAACAGATCAATCATCTGGTGCATCAGATGAGTAATCTGTTGCATCAGGAGATTTATCTATTGCATCAGACTGTTTATCTGTTGCATTAGACGTATTATCTATTGCATCAGATGTATTATCTGTTGCATCAGGATGTTTATCTGTCATAGGTGACTTTGTCAAGTAAAATTATGATTTTTATTCGTATTTGTCATTTGGGTACACTTCTGTTTTTCCAACAATGGATAGAACCCCGATCATGAATCCAGCATAAGTGTACAAAATTTAAATAGATCAATCATCTGGTGCATCAGATGAGTAATCTGTTGCATCAGAAGATTTATCTGTTACATCAAACTGTCTATCTATTGTATCAGACGTATTATCTATTGCATCAGATGTATTATCTGTTGTATCAGGATGTTTATCTATTGCACCAGGCTAATTATCTGTTGCATCAGAATGTTTATTTGTTGCACCAGACTAATTATCTATTGCAACAAATGATTAATCTGTTTGAAACAACACAAATCAACCCCTGCCACAAACCCAACAGATAACCAATATGTTTCAACTCTTGCTATTGCTACTGGATTCAAAATTATTCCTTACATCCAATTATCCATCCCAAATTTCCTAATTTGATTTCTCATTTTACTTATCTTTTTCATTAATCAAGAAAAGATTAAAAAAATCCATGTTTTACCGTTTGCATTAATCATTTTTTCTTCAAATTAAAATGGAAACATCATTTAATATGGGGACTATACGCCGACCGACGTCAAAAGCTTTCTTCTCTTATGAAGTTTCGATTGAATATCAAACAATGGTTATTTCAAATACGTCTACTGTCCCACCAACTGATCAGTGGGTTATGATAAACTAGACATGTTATTAATTATTTTTCTTAATCAATGTGGCATCTCAATTTGGGACGGGTAATTTGAGACGGAGGGAGTACAAATTAAAACGTCAGAGCCAAGCAAAGCAACAAACTAGTCATTTGTTGAAATAGACTATTTATCTGTTGCATCAGACTTCTTATCTGTTGCAACATGAGTAATCTATTTTGAACAACACATCAACCCTTACCATAAACCCAACAGATAAATCTTGCTATTGCTACTGGATTCTAAATTATTTCTTTTCACGTCAAATCGTTGACATATTTGATGAGAAGATAATAGACAGAATAAAAATTAAATATGGATTAAAAAGTCAAAGATCAAACATAGTTTATTTATTAAATAAAAATAAATAAAAATACATATAAAAGACTAAAAGAAAAATAATAATCTAATTATTATTATTATCATCATCATCATCATCATTACCAGTCGTCCAATCTTCAATCAGAAGTAGCAAGGCCCTCCTCAGCCTGCGTATCTCACAGAGCATTCTTGCTCTAATTCCTCCCAGTTCCCATTACAGGTCACGAACTTGATTTCAAAGTTCATTCACGGCGTCATGCAGAAAAGCAACGTCCCACACTGGGTCAGCCATAATCTTATCTTCTAGAGTGATATGAAAGATGAGATGCAATAAATAAATAGAGTGTAGTTGAATGAACGATTGAGTAAGGAGGGACTTATTTATAGAGAATAGAATTTGAATGAGAGGCAAAAAGGCGCGACTATTCACCTCCATATATTAATTATATTTTTTTATTAAATTAAGAAAATAAATATTGTGATATAAGTCATGACTTTTCAGATTATTATTATTAATTAGTTCTTTCGAAGAACCATTTTTATTGAATTGTGGCAACAGATTCTATATCTGTTGCATCAGATAACACATCTTTGACAACAAATATATTATCTGTTGCAACAAATATAAAATATGTTGCATCAGATAACCTATCTGTTGCAACATATAATCTAACTTTTCACCTCCATTTATTAATTATATTTTTGATCAATGTGAAAATTAATGACTTAATTAAATTAAGAAACATTGTGATAAGTCATGACTTTTCAGATTATTATTATTAATTAGTTCTTTCCAAGAACCATTTTTATTGAGTTGTGACGGCAGTTTCGATATCGGTTACATAAGATAAATCATTTGTGACAACAGATATATCATCTGTTGCAACAATAATGAACCTGTTGCATCAGATAATTTATTTGTTGCAACCAACATATAATCTACTTTTTTTTTTAAAATAACTATCATCATATCATTAATCCAAATTTGCTTACTTTTTTATTTCATAAATAAAAAAAACACCTTTTCAAATTCCTTAATAAAATAATAACCATTTTATTATATAATAAATAATTTTAAAAAATAAATTCAAAAACAAAAATGGTGAAAAGTCACGATCAATTATTAAAATTGTGGTTATAAATTGTATTTATCATTTATTTCCTTATTATTTATTTACAAAAACATTTTTCATATTGAATAATCGAAAAGTCATGACTTTTTCTTTTCACCCTCTCAATAACAACAATAACCCTTTTTATTATTAACCGCCATGTGCAACATATGATCGATCTGTCATAGCAGATTAACCTCTGTAGACATAAATTGCTGCTCAATCCCTTCCACCAACCGTCGACATGTTGAAAATAAGGAATCAACAGAATGATTATTATTAAATACTAAATAAGAATTAAAAATTCAAAGTCAACAACAAAATGAAATGAATGTTCATAGATTTTTGAATCCCTTGGGTAGATCCGATATACAAAAGGAGGAAAATACATACATGCGCTAAAATAAATAACATTACCTAATTATTATTACTACTACTACTACTACTATTATTATTGTCAATCGGATATTTTTCATCTGGCAGCCTTGCTACGAAGTCAGCCAAATCTCTCTGGAGTTCATCAAACTACCTTTGAAGTTCACCCAAGGACTCGATATGAATATTCTTATACGAATATGGATCATCCATATTTGTAAAGAGGGATCTATTTATAACTTATTGTATCTCGGAAAGAAAAGAAAATTGCTTTAAAATAAATCTAACAAATGGGTAATCTGTTGCAAAATATATTCTTTCTGTTAGATAACTTAGAACATATAGAAATCTTTTGCAATAGATGTATATATCTGTTTGATTTCTACAACAAGTTGATCAACTGTCGTAACAGATGTCTCTAATTGTTTGACAATATAAACAAATGTATCATCTGTTGCAACTAGCTAGTCGTCTGTTTATTCAATTTAAGCCATAGATGGACTAGGAAAAATAAGGTGCGTGCAGATGGATCCACTATCATATGTGTAGGAGTTAAGTATGTATTACTGATAAGGTTACCGGGACAACACACAAAAAGTATAATATTTTTGTGAATGCAGTTTTTAACCGATTAGGCATTGATCATTCAAACAAGACCCTGCATTGTATCGTTAAGTTTGATGGGTTCGAAATTAATAAGGCTGAGTACCTCATGAAGATGGTGTAGATACCCTGTTACGAATTACTGACAGTTGTTGATCGTGTTTATGCGTGTCAAGTTTTGAGAAGGGATCAATATTTGTCGTCACTGCAGAGAACCAATAATGATTGGACTTAACTTTAAGTGTGCATTGGACCCTTAGAGGGCCCTCGAAGCCTCACACTGCATCAAATAAGAATGGAAAACCAATATAGTTATTGCCCTGGCCAAAATTTATATGGTTGGGTTGCTCGCTCGGGGTAATGATTATATGCCAGAAGGTGCGGTAAGAAAATGATTTCGAGGAAAAAAGGGTGGTTAATGGAAGACTATATCATCTAAGAGCTAATTGAACAAGAGACATAGGGTGAAATTAACTTCTAACAAATCTCGCCGATGAAATTATCTTAACAGATGTGAAATCTGAATCAAGTGTAAATATGAAAGTGTACCCGATAATGTAATTTCGTCTGTTATGTCTCTGAAAAAAATAATACAGATGGACACTTTGCTAGGGAGATGCATGGTCAGGATTATCACCTAGGTAGAAAATAGGAGAAGACCAACAAAGCAACTTTACGGGCATCGAGGGTTGAAATGATGTTCAGCGAGTCTAGAAAACTTACGCCAACAACAACTGTAGTTAAAATAAGAAAACTAAGTGAAGACGACAGTTTCTAAATTTTAAATTTCATCCCATGTCTTCTTGTTTGTGTTTCCGATCATGTCCACAGCCGTTGACCTGATCGGAACCACAAACGAGATTAAAAGGCAAATAGAGTATCATTACTTCCTTAGCAATATGGATTAATTGATTGTGTTTTCTTGCCTTAGCATGCTTTCAATATTTCTTGGAGAAGATCAAATGCTTGCTGTAGTATGTGAATCCCGATAATTTTCAAGCTTGCCTCCAGCTTGATGATTCTGTATTCAAGCTGGTCGTTGCCGTCTTCAAAGTTGGTAAGTAGTTCCCCATATCTTGTGAGTTCGATCAGGAATGCTACCTTCAAAGTTATGGCATTCTAGAAGTCCTTCAGAACACTTTTTTCAGAAGTGTTAAAGGATACATGGAGGGTCGCTATGTTTGTTTTAGGTTAGAATTTGTTAATGCACGTTGAAGATGTGGTCCCAACAGTTGAACAACACACTTTTATCGAGCGTTGCTCCATGCATCTTACTCAACCAATTTGATAAATTAGTAAGCATGGAGTTACATAGCGTGTGATCTAAATTGGTTCTACCAATCCTATTAAACGTTACGTAACTCTGAGCTCATTACCCTATAAAAATATTCCCGAGTTAGTGCACAAATCAAATAAGCCCAATCTGGCAGCCTTTCTGTGGATCACTCTTCTCCAATATAGATGACAAGATATCTTCTATGCAAAAGTCTACACCATCGCCAGATATGCTTGCCTGGGACCAATTCTGTAGAAGACATCAACAGATAACTTTAGAAGAATTGCTCCCAGGTAAGCATGTCTGGCGACGATGTAGACTTTTGAATAACAAATATTTTGTCATCTATATTGGAGAAGAGCGATCAACAGAAAGGCTGAGAGATTGAGATAGTTCTATTTATGCACTAACTCGGTCATATTTTTTTGATAGGGTAATAAGCTCAGAGTTACGTAACGTTTGATAGGCTTGGTAGAGCCGGTTTAGATCACACGCTACGTAACTTCATGATTACTAATTTATCAAATTGGTTGAGCAAGATGCATGGAGAAACTCTTTATAAAAGTGTGTTGTTCAACTGTTGGGACCACATTTTCAATGTGCATCAACATATTTTGACCTAAAACAAATACAGCGACCCTCCATGCATCCTTTAAGGCTTCTGAAGAAAGTGTTCTGAAGGGCTTCTAGAATGCCACATCTTTGAAGGTAGTGTTCCTGATCAAGCTCACAAGAGACGAGGAAATCCTTACCAACTTCGAAGACGATAACAACCAACTTGAATACAGAATCAGCAAGTTAGAGGCAAGTTTGAAAATTATCGGGATTCACATACTACAACAAGCATCTGATCTTCTCCAAGGAATGTTGAAAGCATGTCAAGAAAAGAAAATACAATCAATTATAACCATATTGCTAAGGAAGTAATGATACTCTATTTGCCTTTCAATCTCATTTGTGGTTTCGATCAGGTCAACGAACAGTGGACCTAATTGAAAACACAAACAAGAAGGCATGGGATGAAATTTAAAATTCAAAAATTGCCGTCTTCGCTTAGATTCCTTATTTTAACTGCAGTTGTTGTTGGCGTAAGTTTTCTAGACTCGCTGAACATCATTTCAACCCTCGATGCCCGTGAGGCTGCTTTGTTGGTCTTCTCCTATTTTCTACCTAGGTGATAATCCCGATCACGCAGCTCCCTAGCAAAGTGTCCATCTGCATTATTTTTCTTTCAGAGACACAACAGACGAAATTACATTACCAGATACACTTTCATATTTGCACTTGATTCAGATTTCACATCTGTTAAGATAATTTCATTGTCCAGATTCGCTAGAAGTTTCTTTCTACCCTATGTCTCTTCTTCAATTATCTCTCAGATGATATAGTCTTACATCAACCACCCATTTTTCCTCGAAGGCATTCTCCTACCGTACCTTCTGGCATATAATCATCATCCCGAGTGAGCAACTCAACCATATAAATTTTGGCTAGGGCAATAACTATATTGGTTTTCCATTCTTGTTAGATGCAGTGCTTAGCTTCAAAGGCCCTTTAAAGGTCCAATGTACCCTAAAAGTTAGTCCAATCGCTATTGAATCTCTTTACAATGACACCAAAACTAGATCCCTTCACAATTCTTGACAAATAAACATGAGCAACAATCGACATTAAATCTTAACAGGGTATCAGAACCATATTCATGGTCCCTCAGACTTATCAGTTCGAACCTACCAATCTTAACTGTAAAATTGCAGACATTTTGTTTGAATGATCTATGACTAATCAGTAAACATAACATTCACAAAATCAGTGCACTCTATGTGTGTTTCCACGATAACATTATCAATAATATATACCTCCCACATGTGAAGTGGTTCCATTTACAAGCAGCTTATTCCTCCGAACCCATCTTTACTACAGCCTCTTGTGATAGTTCGGTAAAATTTAATCAACTGTCAGTTACTTATATCTACAAAGAAGAGGAAAAAAATTGAGGTCACAAAAAGAACATTATCCATCTGTTGCATCAGATGTAGAGTCTGTTGTAACAGATGTGGAGTCTGTTGCAACAGATGTAGAGTCTGTTGCAATAGATGTGGAGTCTGTTGTAATAGATATGGAATTTGATAGAATACATCAAACCAGCCTTTTTGGTGGTTTGATTTGTTCTAACAGTTTCTCCATCTGCTGCAACATCAACAACAACATAAACAGCAACAACAAAGAAACAACAATATTTGTTCTAACAATATCATCAACAACAAAGAAGCAACATCCTTTGTTCCAGAATCATCAACAACACCACACCACAAGTTCCAACAACTCCAACACCACCAACAACACCAATAACTGCATCAACAATAAAGAAACAAACAAAATACGTACAAAAAAATGATTCTGCCAACAAGGCTTTTAAACTTCTCCCAACATATGACTTTTTTTGCATATTGTAATAAAAATTCTCAGTTTATTTATTCAACACTTAAAAGTTCCTTCAAATTTTTTTAATAAATATGATATGGGTAAATAGTAATTAAATAAAAAAATAGATGTAAATAACTCGCGAATAAGAAGACGAGAATGAAAGAGCAATAATGAACCATACCTTAATATATAAAAGGGGATCAAAACAGAAATTTCAGTCGAGGAAAGATATGGATCGATTTAGATCCGAAAAGATCTTTATGAGAAGAGAAGAGAAAAGAGAGAAAAAAGGCTGTGACCCTAAAGAGGAGAGAAAGAAAAAGATGAGAGAGTTGAATAAAATAAACTGCAGCTGAAGGAAGATTTCTATAGATGTATTATGTACGTAGACGTGGGATTTTTCAATATTCATTAATTAATATTAATTAATTTCATTAATAATTTGAGGGGAACGAGGAAGACTAAGACTAGTGACATTGAAAAGACAAGACAAGATTGCTCAATGAACTCACTTTTGAGATATCCAAAAAACATTTTTTACCGCCTTTAGTAGTAAGTACTACTACTTGATATTATCTACTCAGACCAGAAGCTTGCTTTAAATTTAAAAGAGGAAAAAAGATTTTTAAACAGATATGTCATCTGTTGCAACATATATAAATATCTGTTTAGAAATTCGAACAACTTAGTCATCTATTACAACAGCTATAAATATCTGTTTAAAAATTCCAACAGCTCAATCATCTGTGACAACAGATGAAAATGTCCATTTGATAATTAATTAAATTAGATATGTCATCTATTACAACAGGTATAAATATCTGTTTGAAAATTTCCAATAGCTCAGTCATCTGTCACAACAGATGCAAATGTTTATTTGATAATTAAATTAGATATGTCATCTGTTGCAGCAAATATGAATACCTGTTTGAAAATTTTCCACAACTAAGTCGTTTGTTACAACAGATTTCATTGCAATTGATTTAGGTGGAACTAGGGATGAATGAATGAGCTCGTAGGGTCAAATACAAATCCAATCGAGTCTTTGCAATTGCATGGCATTAGTATTGCATTCATCCTGACCCAAGTTGTCAATTGATCACTTTGATTTGAAATGAGTTCTCATCAACTCAATGTTAGGATAGTGATAGTACCTAAGTTGATTTAGGTAAAACTAGGGATGAATGAATGAGCTCGCAGGGTCAACTTCAAATCCAATCGATTCTTTGTAATTGCATGGTGTTGGTATTGCGTTTATCCTAACCCGAGTCATTGATCTATCACTCTGAGTCGAAATAAGTTCTCATCAACTCAATGTTAGGATAGTAATAGTACCTAAGTTGATTTAGGTAGAACTAGGGATGAATGAATGAGCTCGCAGGGTCAACTATAAATCCAATCAAGTTTTGGCATTTGCATGGCGTTGGTATTGCATTCATCCTAACCCGAGTCATCGATCGATCACTCTGAGTTGAAATGAGTTCTCATCAACTCAATATTAGAATAGTGATAGTACCTAAGTTGATTTAGGTGCAATTAGGAATGAATGAGCTCGCAGGGTCAACTATAAATCCAATCAAGTTTCTGCAATTACATGGCATTGGTATTGTATTCATCCCAACCCGAGTCATCAATCGATCACTCTGAGTTGAAATGAGTTCTCATCAACTCAATGTTAGGATAGTGATAGTAACTAAGTTGATTTAGATGGAAATTGGGATGAATGAGTGAGCTCACAGGGTCAACTACAAATCCAATCGAGTTTTGGCAATTGCATGGCGTTGGTATTGTGTTCATCCTGATCCGAGTCATCGATCGATCATTCTGAGTTGAAATGAGTTCTCATCAACTCAATATTAGGAGAGTGATAGTACCTAATTTTATTTAGGTGGAATTAGGAAGGAATGAGATCGCAGGGTCAACTACAAATCCAGTTGAGTTTTTGCAATTACATGGAGTTGGTATTGCATTCATCCCAACCCGAGTCGTTGATCGATCACTCTGAGTTGAAATGAGTTCTCATAAACTCAATGTTAGGATAGTGATAGTAACTAAGGTGATTTAGGTGGAACTAGGGATGAATGAGTGAGCTCACAGGGTCAACTACAAATCCAATTGAGTCTTTGTAATTGTATGACATTGGTATTGCGTTCATCCCGACCCGAGTCGTCGATCGATCACTCGGAGTTGAAATGAGTTCTCATTAACTCAATGTTAGGATAGTGATAGTACCTAAGTTGATTTAGGTGGAACTAAGGATGAATGAATGAGCTCGTAGAGTCAACTACAAATCCAATCGAGTCTTTGCAATTGCATGGCGTTGGTATTGCGTTCATCCCGACTCGAGTCATCAATCGATCACTCTGAGTTGAAATGAGTTCCCATCAACTCAATGTTTGAAAAACTATATCTTTTAAAATTTTTAAAATTAATTAAGATCAATTTGGACCAAATTAGCAATTTCAAAACTTGTCATTCTTTTCCAAAATTATAAATCAACCCATACAAATCATCCATTTGCGCGAAAAAATTTTCATTTCAAATCTTAAGTTCTCGCTCTTCTCTCTCTTTCTCTCTCTGGGTCTCCTCTCTCTGTCAACAATACAAACAACAACTACTCAACATATTGCTCAACCCTTCAAAACAGGTCGATTTTCTTCCCATTTACGACTACATATAGTTTTTTTTTACTTTATTCCCGCTTGTATCCATCGTTTTCTCTGTCTTCGCAGATGATTGGGACAAAATAAGGGAAACACGAAATCACACCCCAAATTAGTTCACAAATCACAACAAATTGTGGACCAAATAGGGACCTCTCTCGAATTCGACTAACACAACAAAAATATAAGATATGTAGGTTTATTTGACACCAAAAACAGCAGCAACAACAAAAGATAATCAACAATATGATAGAAAGAAACAACACTCTGATAACAAGAACCAACGGTTACAAGATTACAAGAACAACAAGAACCAATGGTTCACTAGACAACATAAACTAAAATATGAAATGTAAAGATAGGAAGTGAGACATACACTACAATAAGATCCAAGAACCCATAGACATATTCCATCTAAGGACCCCTAGAACTTACAATAGCAACACCACACTCTTACGAAAACACGAGAGGGATTTCACCGCTCAAGCACCAATATTTCCAAGAAATACACATTCACAAGTGTTTCCACACTTGCCATGCCCTAGTTTTTGGCCTAGAGAGCCTTCTCTCAAGTGTTCTTACATCAATATTCAGCAACTAAATGAAATAAACCCTAACATGTTCTATTTATAGACTTATTACAATAATAGGCAAAATGAAAAAAGTGCCCCTTAGGGTTAAATGAACAAAATGGCTCCTATGGAGTGTAATAGAGGGACGACTTTTGAGCCCTTTTCACACTCCAACTCGTACACTCCGTAGATTGCATTCAACACACTAAAAACGTCCATCTTCATGATTGTACCCGTATAATCCTCTCCATCTTGAGAGAAATTTGACCTCAAATTCATGGCACAAACCAAATGAAAATGATTCCAAAACAGCCCACAAAATAAGAAGAAACCAAGAACATAACAACTTTATTTTGAACCTCAGCTTTCTCTCCATCTTGAGATTTGCTTTCAATATCATTCGGCTCAATTGATTTTCATTCCTGGCCAAGATAGCACTAGGAACGTTGTTATTCATTTTCGCTAAGAAGTTACCTACAAAACAAAAACAAATTAGTTGTACAAAAAAGGTCCTCACACTCTCTCTTTATTTCTTTGCCTCTCAGATCCTCACACTTTAATTTCACAAGTGTTGTAAGCTTGCTTGTACTCCGTGAGGTGTTAAGAGGTGAACCAAATATTTACAATAACTCCAAAGAATAAGATAAGAAATACACAAGGACATAAACACAAAGAACGGTTTCCAAAACCAACTCACAATCTAGTAAATAGTCACTAGTTTGTAAGTTGGTATTGGAATCAACAAACAAAACTAGAAAACAACAAATTGAAACTTAAGAGATCAAAATTTAAGCTTAAAATTATCGTGTGAACAGTAAATAATAATGTGGCAGCCACGTATTGGTTGTGATTTTTTAAACAAGTTGTTATTTTTCAATTTGAAAGTCTTGGTCAATTTTCAATTTGGATGGTTGAGATTTTGTTAATGGAGGGAAAATACAAGTCTTGAAACTCTTTTCAATTTTCAAACAAAAGTCTTGACTTGGCTAATACTATTCCTTCAAAACAAGGTCCTTAAATAATGGAAAGTTGTTGGAAGTGGTTGTAAAGTCTTTGTTTTGTGTAGGAAAAGTCTTGAAAGACCTTAAAACTTGGAAGATTGTTGGAGAAGGCTTAAGGGTGGTTGAAAAAAGTCTTCAAGACTAACAACAATACCACTTTCTTTCTTCTTGGTTTGAAGATCAAACAACACCTTTTCTTAAACAAGTTATGAAGGTGGTGAAGAACACCAAGAACACCAAGAACACAAAACTTGAAATTCTAAGGTTCATGTTGGGTTCTCCATCATCAACAACACATGTTCAACCTCAAATCTCCAACAACAAACAACAACAACCCAACATCCAACTCCAAATCCATAATACAACACATGGCTAAGCTTGAACAACAACAATATCACACGGCTACAACAATGTTCACAACAACAACAGTCAATAAGTTTAAGCTTAAGTTTAGATCTAAACTCAAAAGTGTTAGTGAACAAAAAAACTAACACTAGAAATGAAAAAACAAACAAGAACACTTCTAGATCTAGACACACAACAAAAAAATTTCGGCCAAGACAACAAGAATATAATTTTCGCCCAAGAAACAAAAATGGACAAATTTCAACTTTTCTGGATTTTTTTTTAGTTTTTATTTTTTTTTAAATTTTCTAAGTAACAAACCCAAGATTGACTTTGTAGAAACGAAATCAAACTCGGCTCTGATACCAAATGGTAGGGACAAAATAAGGGAAACACAAAATCACACCCCAAAGCAGTCCACAACTCATAATAAATCACGGACCAAATGGGGACCTCTCTCGAATTCGACAAACACAATAAGAATACAAGATATGTAGGTTTATTTGACACCAAAAAAACAAACAACAACAAGATATAATCAACAATATGATAGGAAGAAACAACACTATGATAATAAGAACCAATGGTTACAAGATTACAAGAACAATAAGAACCAATGGTTCACTAGACAGTACAAACTAAAACATGAAATGTAAAGACAGGAAGTGAGACATACACTACAATAAGATACAAAAACGCATAGACATATTCCATCTAAGGACCCCTAGAACTTACAATATCTACACCATACTCTTATGAAGATACGAGAGGGATTCCACTGCTCAAGCACCAACGTTTCCAAGCAATACATATTCACAAGTGTTTCCACACTTGCCATGCCCTAGTTTTTGGCCTAGAGAGCCTTCTCTCAAGTGTTCTTACATCAATATTCAACAACTAAATGAAATAAACCCTAACATGTTCTATTTATAGACTTATTACAATAATAGGCAAAATGAAAAAAGTGCCCCTTAGTGTTAAATGAACAAAATAGCTCCCATGAAGTGCAATAGAGGGACGACTTTTGAGCCCTTTTCACAGTCCAACTCGTACACTCTGTAGGTTGCATTCAACACACTCAAAAATATCCATCTTCATGATTGTACCCGTATCAACAGGTAACAGAGTTCGAGAAGAGTTCTACATTTATTTTTTATTCTAAAAAATAGGGCTTTTTAGTTAATGATGAAAAAAAGACTTTTAGTTGTATTATCTTCAAGAATGGGTTAATAATTTTGAGTTTTGATGCTAAAAAAGTAGGAAGCACCCGAGAAACCCTAGTTTTTCTCTCAGTGTTTTATTGACTATCGTGGTATTGTTAGATGGTATTTGTGGTATTGTTGGTGGCTGTTGTTGGTGGTGTTGGTATTTGTATTTTTTGGCGGTGGTGTCGGTAGTTTTAGTGTTAGTATTGCTGGCATTGTTGGTGGTCTTGGTGGCATTGGTGGTGGCATTGGTTGTGGTGGTGGTCCATTTGTTGAAACGAGTGAAAGATCTGTTGGGAGATATTATATAGGTCTTCAAACAGATTCCCCATCTGTTCGAATTGATGGGTTATCCGTTGGTGTATTTTCTTGTATTGTGACGTAGAATAATTTATTGAAATTTGTTCACCTGTTGCAACAGGTGGAATATCTGTTGAGAGATATTAAATAGGTCTTCAAATAGATTCGGGTTCCCCATCTATTCCAACTGATGGGTTGTTCATTGGAGTATTTTTTTTTGGTTATGTGGTAAGAATAATTTATTGAAATTTTATCACCTTTTTTTAAAAAAATTATGCAGACATCAAATCCAATGTATTTTTTGTTTTTCTTTTGTTTGTAGTTAAAAGATGTCTCCCAAAAGAAAAAAAACTGAAAGTGGAGAAAGTGGATCAACTTCCGATCAGCAAACAAAAAAGGCTAGAGTACATATAGATTTGGAGGAACTTCCAGAATAATCTCAGTCAGGGCGAAATGAAGTTGAGGAAAGTGATAACTCCTCCTCACCAATGGGGCATGAAATGATATCAAAATTCCAGCATGATTCTGTCAAAATTATTAGTATTGACAAGTTTTGAGTTGTGATGCCGATGAATAGCCCTAAAGCAGTATTTGGTGTTCTTGTACTTAAATGTCAGTTGGGAAAATCTTTTGACGAACTTAAGAAGAGTTGCTTTGCATACTTTCTTGAGATGTCTGGGCCCCACCCTCTTTGTTTCCCAATAATCATGGTATATGACCTTCTCAAGCATAGGATCAAGTATGCGGGGAATGATGGAGGTCCGAAGGAGGGCGAAAAAAATATGGATGAAGTCTGGATCAACTACTGTGGCATGCCGATTTGTTTTGGATTGAAAATGTTTGCCATTGTGACGGGCTTGAGATATGATCGTCCAGAAGAACCTTCCATCAAGAAAACACCCCACAAAGGGTCTAACAAATGCAAGGTAAAAAAAGATGGGTTGTTGGGCATTATTGGACCTAGCTACAAAGTGGAGGATTTGATTGCGGATCTCAAGAATAAAGACATTTCAAGCACTACAGGGAGAAATTATGCTTAATTTGGTTTGTCCATTCCATTTTATTGGCAAGAGACGTCAGGAAAGTCATAGAACATGATTTGTTGGCACTTGCTGATGATTTTGGGAAATTGAATGATTATCCCTGGGGATACGACAACTACTACTTGACTGTCAAATATTTACTGAAAGAGCTAAAGCCAAAGACGACCATATTATACGACTTTTCTTGGGCTTTCATGGTAAAATTGATCACTATTTTTACTCATTCATTAATTTATATTGAATATACTTGTGACTATTTTTTGCTTGCTTCCTGTTTATAATTTTTAGGCTTGGGAATGTGAAGCCATTCCTCCCCTCCGAAAGCATTTCAAAGATTACCCGGATAAGGTTTCTCATCCAAGGATCCTTAGATGGCTGGCTGCAGTAGAGAGCAGAAAATATAATATTAACGAGGCTGAGCTCTTTAACCCTCCGGATGATGCAGTACGTCTTCTTTCAACTAAAATAATTTGCCTCAAAGAAAGATATTGAAACAGTTGTTCCATCTGTTGTAATAGACGGGTCGTCTGTTATAATAGATTACCCGTCAACTGCAACTGGTGCAACAGATGGGTAATCTGTTGTGATAGATGATCCGTATTTCGCAATAGATTAACCATATGATGCTCTGGTCTCTGAACCCTACTTAACAGATTACCCATATACTGTAAATTATACAACAGATGGGTAATCTGATGCAACATATTATCAATCTATTTTGACATACAGATCAACTGTTGTGGTAGCTAGATCGTCTGTTGCATAAGTTGGTTGTGTTAACATAAACCGAGCCCCATGTAACCCAATTGACTGTAAATTATTATTATATGATTTAAATTTCTCCTATTTTTTTTATAGGTTATGCATCCTTGGATCGTGCCTACCATTGATGAGCTGGGGATGACTTCTTTTCTTACTCTAGGTCTTATTGATACAAAACAAGATCCAACGGTAGATTTAATAAAGAAAGAATTGGATGGAGCAATATCCATAAGGAGAGCAGTTAGGCGAGGTTAGCCTAATATTGAAGCTCTTCACGACCAACCTCAAACTGCAATAGATCCGGGTGCTTCTTCTGGGGGTGTTGCTGGTGGAGTTGTTTGTGATGCTGGCAGCCATCCTGCTGCTACTTCTGTTGCCAGTCGTGATTATGAGAGTGTTGGTGCTCAGCAAAAAATAAATATATTTGAAAATACCCCTTGCACAGGTCTCCCTCTCACCCTTACATCGGTCCCTCCCACCCTTATAGTGGTCTCTCTCACCCCTTCTCACCCTCATGTTCTTATTGAAAATACAAAGTATGCAAGGACAAAGAGGATAAACTCCTTAAAAAGCTAGAGACTATTGCTGAAGCTGGCGAGGAGTCGAAATCCAGGAGGGGTGTCATACCATCCAACGAAGTGAGGGAGCCATGCACTCCTACAGTTAAGGTTAGGAGGAAGAGAAGAAAAATAATTAGACAAATTCTCTCCGTTCTGAAATCAGTAAAAATTACAACTCCCCCCGCTCCAATAGTTGTTGAAGTTCAGGGGCCGCCGAAGAAGATGGACATATTCGCGGTGCTTGGCAAGGAGAAGAAGAACTAACTGGAAGAATTCATCAAGATGAAGGTTCAAAAAGAATACACCATGCATTCATTTGCCGCCAAAGACTTCTCAAATATGAAAAATATGTGAGTGTGGTACGAGGACAAGGTAAGTTTACTTTTGCTAACCTACCCTTCCAATATACTCCATGAAGAAGAATCTATGCAGGAGATGTGTAATCTGTTGTAAAAACTTGGTATTCTGTTGCAACATAATACACATCTGTTGCATAAGTTGCGTTGGCTGGGTAATCTGTGAACTGATTCAGAGAGCCCTCTACATCGGATTCTTTTGACTGTATTTTTATTCCTTAAAATTACTAAACTATTTAAAAATTATCTTCTTATACCATAGTATGTTGATAAAATTCTCTGCCTCATGAGGGGAAGGCAATTAGCGTACCCGGATGCTTATGATGCTGCCGATAGGATAATGGACCTCAACTTCTACAATAATTTCAAAGATAGGTAAGCTAAACTCTATAAGATAGCTAATTTCGATGGCCCGAGATTTGATCAGTTAGTTTCTATGTTCCAATGGAATGAAGAAGAGATTAAATATATTAGAGGAAAGAGGCCATATCCATACGGTAAGAGCTGGACCAAGGCAAAGAGAATCCTTGCAGTCATGAATGTGGATGTGACATATTTTCTCACTATTGAGATACTACTATATGAGGGAAAGATTAAGGTTTATGACTGCAACTTACCTGTATTCAGTGATAAGACGTTTTTAATCCACATAAAGCCACTTGTAAAGTTGTTGCCCAAGTTATTGACGCAGAATAAGCTGATGGATCATTTGTTGACTGAAGTCTTGGAGAAGGAATCATGGGATTTTGAAGGTCGAAATAAGAACATCCAGCTCCTAAGAAATACAACCGGTGCAGCGTGAGGGCCGTACTACATGCATACATCGAGTGTTTGCTGACCGGCACACAAATGACCAGTATGTACGACACCGTTATGTGAAAGATGTAATGGGTCTGGGCATATGGGGTACTAACTAAATGGTTGGAGCCCGTGTATAAAAAAGAACATGTACAAAGACAGAGACGAACACAATAACAAGTTTTCATTTCAAGCCAATTCACTTTACATGTAGTGGCAATAATTTTTATGTCTGGCCAAGTTGAATTTTTATAATGCAATAGATTTTATATCTGTCATAACAGATATAGTACCTGTTGTGATAGATTGATTATCTGTTGGAATAGGTTGGTCATCTGTTGCGTTATGCAGATGTTCCCAGTCTGTCTGTCGCAACAGATATACGATCTATTACAACATATAACTTATCTATTGCAACTGATCGTAATCTGTTGGAGAAAATAAAAAAAGTAGGACGAACTGTTATATAATTTCTAGCAGATGACCTAAGTGTTGCATCTCATGTTGTAACATATGTCTAAATCTATCTGATAGGATATGTCGTCTGTTGCAGCAGATGTATTATTTGTTGCAATATTTGAATCTAGTACTCCATTTCAATTAACATGTTCAAAACTAAGGATTAATTATATTCATAGACAAAATAAAATAAATTGAAGCCTTCGAAAATTACATGAAATAACTCAACAAATAAATGAAATGTAAAAAAAATCATTATGGGTACAAACGATCTACTCTACAAATAAATCAACAAGTTAAACCAAGGAAGATAGGTTATTACATTGACGGACTCAAGCTATATATATCTAATCAATATGGACAAGTTGTTCTTCATCCGGTGCTACGAAATTCAGCTTTGGTCGTCCTGGTCTTTAACGTCGGTTGCGTACAGCTTATGAGCTTTCGCTTCTCCATATTTCCTTAAAAGAGAAGCATATATTTTGTGGAGTAATCCGGCATCAAGTCCATCATTTGGTACTTATAATCCATCAGTCAAATACTCGATATAGGCGGCAACAAAAGGACCACAATCCCTGCGTTATAAAAAAACAGATAACCATATCTTGCAGTTCATGCAAGCGTTGTGAAATTTGTGAAATGAAACTAAATCTTGATACTTAAACTTACAGGCTACCAATGTTTTGTTAAGCAATTCCGTCAATATATTGTACATCAAATGGATTAACCATTTTATCCCGTTATGCTTCAATCATTGACTAATCAGTACGAACCTTTTGGTCAAAAAAGCCACTCATATCAAGGTAAGTAGGCAATATTTTATCTAGCTTTTTTATCTCAGACGACGGCCCGGAACATCTCCTTCGCGACATCAAGTCATAAACTCGGATGCGCCTCTCTTTTAGAACGACGACTGCCAACACCCAATGAAATTCATCACCAAAATTTATTGGGATGTACACTTTGTCGACCAAATGCTAAGGTAAGCCAGCCGAAATGCTAAAGCCTTTGATTATGTTGATTAAGCATTCCTCATTTCGTGAAACTTTCAGCTACTGTTGACAATATCTATCGTAGGAATTATTGATGTAAACTTTGTACAAATAATTGCCTGTTGTGTATCTGTATTGTTCTTGTGTTTGCAACTTGGCCTTCTTTCGGAGGTAGTAAAAAATAACATCGATGTGCGGCACATATTATCAAATATTTTGGATTACATGACAAAAAAATCAATACGCAAATGCAATTAAATAAAGTATTAATTAATAGTACTATGTATGAAATTTAAACCTCATCATTCCAGCAAGTTTGGGGCTGTGACATCAAATTAAACCAATTCTTCATTCCGAGATGTGCAACAACAAAGTCGAACATATCAAAATCAAAACTCGTTCATTCACTTTATAGCGCTTATCATTTTGTTTTCTACATGATGATTTATATGTGTTAATGTCAGGTTCTTAAAACAAGAATTGCATAAACCAATATTCATAAATTTAATTTATGTACATACCGGCATGATGCTTTAACAGCCCATCAGCAATCTATTCTGAATAGTTGTTGATCAATTGAGTTAGTTTTTTTGAAGCCTCGTTGACTCTTCCCTTCTCCCAAACTGACAGGCTCCACTTTTTTTTTTTATCTTTTGAAGCAGTTGATGGATTATCAACTGTGATATTATACTCTTTGACAGTAGCTGTGACATTCACCTGGAAAGCCAGAATTGCCAATGCTAAGTAGAGATATACAACAGATTTTTTATTTGTTGCAACAGATGAGTCTCATGTTGCATCAGATGGATTATTTGTTGGGATAAATTCGAACAGGTAAATCAGAGCAGTATGATAATTTCGAATAGATGATCCATTTGTTATAATATAAGACTCATCTGTTGAAATAGATAACGAATCTGATGCAACAGATTAGACAATAGTTGCAATAGATATATATATTTGTTTGATAATTTTTAGCAGATGTATCATCTATTGAAACAGATATGTGCCTATTTATTTTTTGGAACAAATGATGTACATTTACCTTCTTCAGCTCATGCTGCTCTTCTGTGGCCCTTGCACACTGAACATCGGTGCAATACAAAGACAGAGGCATTGCAATCTTGCTTTTTTGATGATTGATGATGCCTTGGAAGTGTCTTTCCTTCTCCTCTTAGCCGCCTTGATCTTTAGTGGAGTGTCTGGATATAAAATCCTCTTTGATGGAATGACACCCCTCTTAGATGTCATTTCCTTTACAGAAACAGTTAGTGCATTAATAGTATTAATCACTCCATCATGTTTTTACTTAAGTCTTGACATTAGCATAAATAAAATTCACTAGATGCGGTAAAATCTGGAGAAAAATCTGTACAACCATTATGATCATAATCATAATGGCTTGTTGTTTCAAAAATCGTAAGAGGAGCATCATTAACCTCACACTCCAAAATTGTTTTTCTTATGATGGCTGTTGCTCCAAGCAATTCTATTTTTATTCCATCAATAAACTTAGGGTCCAATAAAGTTTGTACAGACCGTAAAGTAAGAAAAAATAGCATCTTCAACTCTCGGTTGGTCGGAACAAGCCACGGATGGACAATCTAAAATAAATCGGTACATATATTAAAAATGATGATAAAATCATTTAATCATTAATTAAAATAAAAAATTGATTAGGATTGGACTTACTACTTTCTTTGGGGGATTGAAAAGATAATTTTTTTTTTTATATTTTTATCGGTTTTGGCCGACAACCTTCTCAGAATTCTTGGATAGGAAACTTCTTCCTGGTAGTTCACTTGTTGTCTCAAATAAGGAATGGCTTCAAATGCTCAAGCCTATAACATAACGCCAATAAATAAAAAGCATTATTGAATAAAAAAATGATGAATCATATCATGATAAAAGAAATATTTATCATGAAGGCCCATGGAAAGCCATATAAGTTGACTGTTTTTGGTGTTAATGGAGTCAACAAATATTTGACAGTCATTTTGAAGCTTTCATAACCCGAAGAATAGCTGTTAAATGCCTCAAGATCCTCGGAGAGATTTATTAAACCGAGGCTTATGTTGTTGTTAAAGTCTCTCGCCCCAAGAACATTATGTACCCAAACCAAGCACAATGATTTCTTGTGCTTCTTTGAATGTCCTTTACCTTTCAATGCTTCTATTAGATTTTTGTTTTTGAAGCTTGGACCAACAATGGACACTAGGTCATCACGAACACTCGACTTGCCTTTTTTCTTTGTTGGGTGTGCGGGGTGATTTTTTTGGGTCAGAGTAGGTATAACTTGAGAAGGAGAAGGAGGATAATATTTTAGTCTGGTAACTATGACAAACTCCTTCCAACCAAAACAAAAAGGCATGCCACAGTAATTTATCCACACCTCATCAATCTTATCTTTGTTTTTATACATAAACCTGCGCTTGAGAAAATCATATACCATTTTCATCTGGAAACGAGCATTGTTGTCCTCCGGTAAATCAAGATATTGCCTAAAGCAGCTTTCCCTGAAATAAAAACCTAATTTTTGTTCTCGAAGTATTTTTTTTGAAGGCGTCGAAAGATTTTCCCATGACTGACTTAACCACGAGATCACCCGTTCAATCTGTGGCACCATCACACTGCATTCTCACAGGATAACGATCAATGCTGAAGGTTTTGACCAACTCTTCGACGAAAGGGCTATTAGTATTTGGATCATCTCTTTTGAAAGATTCCTCTTCCCCGTGTTCATTATCTTCTGCTCCTGATTGAGATAACACTTGTAAAGCAAGCTCATAGAGTGGTGGATGTAGCTGAGCTGCTGCACTTGTTCCTTTACTTAGACTTAATTTGATTTCTTTTCTTTTGGGAGCCATGTTATCTTAAATTAACAGGAACATAACATAGATTATAATTGATTAATGCATAACAGTAATGTAACAGTTCTAACAGACAACTAATCTGTTGCACCAGGTATGTTATCTGTTGAACATATAACCGACCTGTTGCAACGAATGAGTAATCCGTGGGAACCATAAAAATAACACTAATCCATTGCACCTCATATTTTATCTGATGCAACATATAACTGACCCGTTGCAACATATGAGTAATCCGTTGAAAACCATAAAAACAGATCACTAATCTGTTGTACCGGGTATTTTATCTATTGCAACATATAAGACCTGTTGCAACGGATGAGTAAACCGTTGGAAAAAATAAAAATGGATCACTAATCTATTGCACCAGGTATGTTATCTGTTGTAATATATAATCGACCTATTGCAACAGATGAGTAAATCGTTGGACAGAATAAAACAGTCCTAATCTGTTGCAAAATGTAGAGTAAACCATTGGAAAGAATAAAAACAAATCACTAATCAGTTATCTCTTGGATCAATATTATTTAGATTTCTTCCAAACAGAAGAGTCGTCTGTCGCAACAGATGAATGATTTGTTAGATTGTTCACCTGTTGCATCAGATTTTCATATGTTACATCAGATTTTCATCTGTTGCATCATATGTTTCATCTGTTATATCAGATGTTTCATCTGTTGCAATATCATTTTTACCAAGACAAACAACAAATCAACCCAACAATACCAACACATCACACACACGCACACTAAGAACATCAACTGTGACAAAAAATTACTAACAAGTTTGAATCAACAGTACGACAACAAGAAGAAGAAATGCTAGAAATTAAAGTTTTATTCAGTCCATATTTCAATACTAAAAGAGTAGTTGGCTCATGTTCCTCTGTTACTTCATAATTTTTTACCTGTGAAAAAGGAAATGGGACGACGAAGAACTCGAAGTTGTTGTCGCCGGAGAAGTATTCACGTCGATTGACAGTTGAAAGTCAAAAAGGAACTCGCCCCACTATTTATCGCCGGAGGTTGAAGGGAGAAATTTTGCAGAACTGTTAGTTGGGAGAGAGTTGAGAGAAACTGGAGAGAGAGAGTGATTGATTTGGATTGAAGAGGGGTGTGAGTTAGGTTGATTTGTATTTTTAAAAAGATTAGAAAGTTTTGAAAATATTAATCAAGTCTACAATTAACTTAATCAAGTTTCCTAATGATGTGTGACCCTATCTGTTGGTCAATGTCACCAATCCTTCATTCAAGGCTTAAAAGACACCTTTCCTTCAATTTTCTCATGTTACCTACCTTTAAATATTATGTATTGAGCACATTTCTTTTTTCAACGTAATAACAACATTATAAACAGGGTTGATGTTGCAAGGCTGTACTAAGATGTCTCTATCCATCCCTTTTATATCTGCAAGGGGTTATCCTATCCCACAGGGCTATATCTCGATGACCCACTCAATTTCACGATTGTCATCTAGTGTTTCATTTTTAGCTTGATCACATGCCACTCCGTCATTTCTCCATTTGGGTCTTTGCATTGGAGACCACAACTCTGGTGTAGACTCTCCTACTGTGCATCACTTTGCTCGGCATGATCTGAATGCTCCACAATCTATGCAAATAAATTGTTATAATCGAAGGCTCTTCATTGTGTTGAGTTTGAAATTGAGAGGGCATCATGCAGAGGCTATTAATTACAAATTATGAGACGATAAATCGGACAAAAAGAAAACAATACAAAAAAAACATAAAATTATTATATGTTTTAGCCAATTGGCCTACATATTATAAAACCTAATATTTAAAAAAATACAAAAACTAATGAGAAAGAAAATCTTCCCCTAACCAAAACTCTTAAACGACTACATTGTGATGCTCTTGTGTTATTGTATGAGAAGGAAAGGGTTCTATTTATAGAGTTCCAAAATCTTTCCTTTTAGAAAGAGATTTGCCAAATATGGAAAATAATTATATTTTCTTTTTAGGAAAAATAAAAGTAATTATGGTTAATTTTATTTTCATTCCAAGAAAAAGTAAAAACTTAATTTTGGTAAGAAAATCAGAGCAAAAGCCCCACACATTGAACTTGGGGGGTTTGGGTATGATTTATCTACCTTAATTTGCATTCTTATGATTATGTTAATTTTAGTTGATGAATTTAACCACAGTTTTTCAATTATTATACTGCAGGTTCAAGCCACGCCATGAAACGGCCAAAATCATTACAAATATTATAGGAAGGCTTTATGATGCTGCATACTTGTCTTAGGGTAGGATTCCAGAATCACTCAGGACACAAATATTCTAGGAGTTTAAGGTATATATGAATATGTTATTTCAATAAAAATAGTATACTTATCATGATTCATTCTAACACTCTGCATTTAATTTTCAATTACAGAAAGAATGTATATGGAATCCCCGCCATGACAAGCAGGTTGATGCCAACTTTAGAAAAAAGCAAGTCGTAGACTATCTGACGCATTTCATGATGATTTTCGCAGAAGAGGAGGTTCGAAGCCCAGGTGGCGTAAACCACATATATGGCAGGACTTATGCAGATTTTGGAGTGAAGATGACCCAAAATAAACTTGGAATAAGAATAGTTTACTAATTGTATGCAGTTCCAAATGATAATAAAGGACTCTTTATTGTGTAAGACTAGAGAAGAAAAATAAAGGACTACTTTTATAGTATAGTGAACGTCACTTTAAAATTTCTGCTTATGTTTTAGCTTCCCATTCTTTATAATTAGTCTTATGGAGTTGAGAATGTTAATGATAAACCAATTACTATCAGATATTGATTAGGATAATGCCTATTAAATGGAAGATGATACTAGTTTTAAATGCGACAAAAGACATCATTTTTTTTTTTTTAACTTGTCCGCTTAACTTACTTTATCACGTAAAATAAATTTTTATTTATTTACCCCTAAACTACTTTTGCGTGAATTAATTACCCCCTAAAGATATATTACCACTCTCATAGCGGAGAGTGCACTACACTCACACCACGCCATTGCCATATCAGTGTCATGTTATTACCACGTAAAAAGTTTAAAAAATCCCACATAATATATATATAAATAAATACCAAAAAATAGCCCCTACCCCGTTCTCAACAAACCCATCTACCCTCCTCCCCCATCCTCCCCATCCCTACCCCACGTGCCCCTTTTTCTTTCTCTTCTTCGTCAAACCCCAGCCCCCACCCCCGTCCTTGCCCCCGCCCCCACCCTTTTTTCTTTCTTCTTCAAGACCACCCCAGACCTTCTCCCTACAATTCAATTGATGACAATGGCCATGAATTTATAGTCTAGATAAATTTTTGTTATGTAAAAAATTAAATTGGCTATAAATTTTTCTTTTTTTTTTTTTCTCAATAATGAATTGAAAAAGGTGTATTAAAATTTATAATTTTTTTTCTACATTTATTTCTTTCTTGAAGAAATTTATTAAGTGTAATAGATATAGAGGTGGAGGGTGGGGGTGGAGGTGCAAATGTAAGAAAAAAATAGAAAAATGGAGTGAGGTGCGGGGTTGGGATATCTGAAAACTTGATTTGTGCTGAAAACGGGGTGGGAAGTATTCTTTGTGTTCAATTGATAACAGTCAGTCGGAAATGACTATTTCTTTTAGAAAAATGGAGTATGAAAACTTGAATTTCAGACTGAAATAACTGTTTCTTGATTTGGATTTTTTGTGTTTAGACAAAAGGCAAGTGTTGAGATTGTTGAAGAGGGTATTGGAATCATTTTTGTGGAAGCAAATGAAAGTGGGAAGCTGTGGTGTGAATGAGAGGTAACAGGGGTGGGGATATTGCAGAAGAAAGGGTAATTTAAAAATATATACACACACATACTAGTCAAGTGTACGTGCTTTACACGTATGTCTCGTGTTGATAAGTATAATTATATATAAAAAATAAAATTATAAAAAATAGCAATTGAATTAAAATAAATGTTGTATCTATTTAAAAGATATAATTTGACATTATAAGTGTTTCTTCTTAATCAATAAAATTATATATAAAATGAAAAATTTAACGAATTAAAAATTTTTACTCATCAAAGAAAAAAATGTAGAGAACAATTAAGTCGCAAAGGAACATTTGTTGTAGATATACGACATATCAAATTAAAACATAAATATTATTAGTACTCTATGATCCAATTTATTGTTGAGACTAATATTCATAATATAAAATATAACAGAAAGGAATAAAAAAAAGTCAAAAAATTAAGAAAGCACAAATAAAAAAACACTCCGTAAGAATATATTATTATCTTTCGATCTTGTCCAACATCACTTCTTTATCTTGCTATAACTAATGATCGTACATGGACAAACTTTTTACTTTCTTCAATTACTCAAAATTAATATTGTATATATCTTTAATCAAAGAGCGTGCGTACATAATTAGATGTAAATATTTAATGATACACTTATGATAACATCATTATGCATTACCTTTTTTTTGTTAAATTATTGTTAAAAAAGGACTCACAAATTCGGTCAATAAATAACTACTAAAATAGTATTTAGTTAGTATTAAAGTTTATATTTGGTTACGTCTTTTTACGTAAAAGATTAATTTATTACTAGTTCCTCAAATATTAATTAATAATTAAAATTAATAATATTTTTAATTATGTTTAAATAAGAAAAGATTAATCACCTTGAAAATTAATAGTATTTTTAATTATGTTTAAATAAGGAAAGATTAATAACCAAATTTTAATGGGACACCTAAAATATTACAAAATAATTAAATAATTTAGTAATATGATAAATGACAGTTTTGTCTATTGTGGAGTCTTTCAATGAAGGGCAACAAGTTCACATCACTTTTGGTCTTCACACTTTTAATATATATATATATTATAGATATAGATATAGATTATAGATATACATTTATATTTAAAATAAAAGTGTGATCGTCTCATTTTTTCAAAAAACAACGCGTTCACATCACTTTTGGTATATATATATATATATATATATATATAGATTATAGATATAGATATAGATTATAGATATGCATTTATATTTAAAATAAAAGTGTGATCGTCTCATTTTTTCGAAAAACAACGTGTTTTTTTTTATTTAAATTCCACGTCGGCATTAGGGGCGAAACTAATACACTTTAAACATGTTAAAGGGGGTAAATAAACATATGTGAAGTTAAAGTGCTAAAGTAAGTTGAGCGGACAAGTTCGAGAGAAATGATGTCTTTTCTCATTAAATGTTGCTGGAAAAAATAATCGACACATAATTGTTGCTTCAATATTTTTCAGTTCTTTTTACCGGAAATGTATTAATTGTCTTTTATGTTTTGTATCTTGAGACGTCGTTATGTTGTGTATCTTGAGACGTGGTTATTAATCATGAGATTAACAATTGGCAGCCTAAAATTGCAACAAAATTAGTGGCAGCTCAAATATGGCAGCAGTCTTTATTTTGAAAGTGCCTTTACGTCACTTAACATCGGAAGCTCCCCTCAGCCCATGCCAAGAAACAAAGCATAGAACAAAATGTATTTGGATACGAAAGGTTTTTTAACAAGATAAAATATTATGACTTGGTTTATGTTTAACAATTCAGGTTAAGATAATAGCGAGTCAAATTTAAAGAACTACTGAGCACAATCAAGAAATATCCATAAACCACAAGTTTATGAGAAATGTAAGTTTATCTTTTAAAGTTAAAAAAGAGGAAACTCAATTTGTTGCAGAGAGCAACTATCAAGATACAATGGCAAGATAACCTAATTCTAATCCAAGTTGATCACAGTTAACAATAGCCAAAATAGTGTGTAGTATATGCCTGGTATAACTCACTCATATTAGCAGTAGCATGGACAGTTTAGAATTGAGTCATTCTCACGTGTATAAATTGGATTAACGTATCAGCATGCTAAGAAAATATTGATATACAAAAATCATTGCTACCTCTGTATGTTATAGTTAATATTTTCTTCAGCATTTCATGCTAAATATAGGTGTTATTATGACAAAAGAACAAACTCTACACTACATTTTCATTTTTCTGGAAAATGAACAACAGCTTTGCAAGGAACACTCAAATAAGAGCCCTTCATGACCCGATTTCGCGAATTGTGATGGCACCTACTTTAACCCACTAGTAGGTAAGTCAAACCGTTATACAGAATGATAAGTAATGGGCTAATTGGTGGAAGGTATAATAAATATCAAAATTAAGCATATAATAGGATTGTAAGTGATAAAATATAAGCATAACGATATATATAAGTATAAAGAAGGGAGAGAAAGATAACAAAAGAATATCCCATGACCTAGTAAGGTCGGTAGAAGAGCCACTAAATTCAAAAGAATAGGAGTACTAATAGTATCCAATATACAGATAGTCTTTATAATGAAAGACAGTCTAAAAGAAATAGTAGGAGAAAGAATCAGCTTTAGCTGTAAAATCTCACCCTATCTCAGGACACTGAGAATAAGCTGAATAAACATCAACGGTGGTAGCTAGTACCTGAATCCGCGTCAGAAAAAGATGTAAAAGTGTAGTATGAATAACAAAATAATGGGTACTCAGTAGACATCATCGGCCGATTGGGCTAAATCATAATAAAGCATAATAAGATGAGAGAAAGTAAGTTAAGGTCAGGGATAAAGGGACAAACCTAAAATAATGCTCCGGCTGACAAATAATAGATAACGAGGTAAATATGATCGAAGGAATAAAAGCTAACTACAGCCTAACTAGTTCTCCATAAGCCCGAAAGGTGGAAACAAGAGAACAATTACCAAACCGAATTCCCATGAGGCCGATGAATTTAATCAAGAGAGAGAACCACCGAGAACAATAATAATTATAAAGTAACCGACAACTAAAATCATATCTATATATCCCTTTCATACAATAACCATTGGACTGGAACTGGATCCTTAATATAATAAGTGAACAATAAATGCTAAACTCAAAGCGGAGTCTAATATAATATATACCGAACTTGAATTGAAAATTTAGTATCATAAATGAATAGTAAGTGCCGGACTTGAACCAGTCTTTAAACAAGTACAAACAAGTACAAGGTAACAAGTCTGGTCAAGAGTTGGAATGGTGTCTTAATCATCCTAAGGCTCAAGAATATATGTAAGGAGATGAAAGAAAGCCTCTTAGGTCTACAAGAAGCTAATTAGGATATTTAACCTAAAATTGGGTACGGCCCGCTAATAACCTCGAGAGTCCATACTAAGACAATTTATATCTAAAACTAGACTAAGGCTTCTAATTTCTAGTGCTAGGTGTTAAATATGTCTAAGTCAGTCCTATGACAACAACTTAACTCAAGGAAAAGGGGGAATGAGTCAATTCTATCTAAAATGACTCTCTAACTGACTAAATATTTTGAATTTCACTAAACATGCAATCAAGCCATAAATTTCCACCCAAATCTAGAAT
Organism: Capsicum annuum; assembly: GCF_002878395.1. Lineage (NCBI taxonomy): Eukaryota > Viridiplantae > Streptophyta > Magnoliopsida > Solanales > Solanaceae > Capsicum > Capsicum annuum. The sequence goes on from NC_061114.1 coordinate 57,405,385, forward strand.
TTTATTATACTAATACCATAATAATACTCTATCTATGAGGAACGTAAGCATAAGCCACTACAAAAAAGGGGTCAAATTGCGGGAGTTAATTTTATATTTTGCGGAGATTTTAAACCCCCATAAATTTCAATTCTGGGGGTTTCCAAAACTCCCACAATACGAGCCGTCACAATCAATTTGCGGCAGTTTTTTATGACCGCCATAATCAATTTGCAACTATTATTTTGCGGCGGTCGACCCCCGTTACTCTAAATTTAATCTTTTTTATAATAAATTTTTATTTACAAATTGCGGCGGTTGAAAGCCTCCACAATTTTTTTTTTAGTTTAATTTAGTGGGCCTCATCAATTTCAATTATTAATTATAGATTCTAATTTTAGCTAAAATTTAATTATTCCTTTAGGCATAACCTACAATTCAATATTTATTCAATTCATATATCATTAACACAACATGACTAATTAAACATTGTAATTGACAAACATATCAAAAATACATTGAACATTAAACTTCAAAATTAAATATTCAACATTAACATCTTCAAACTCCAAATTTTTAACATTAAATAATATCTTCAAACTTCAAAATCAAATTTAAACACAAAACCTTCAATATTCTAAGATTAACTCCAACCACACCATTACATCCAAGACATAATTGAATATACAAGACCATTTGCAACAAAATTAATGACTGTCATTAGGATCACTATCATCACGTAGTCTCCTTGCATCCATGGACGAAATGAGTCCACTGGCCGCATCACTTATAAGCTACATAAAAATGCAAACTATGAAAACCAATCAGATAAATTTTTAGTCCTTATTATAAAACATTTATATTTGCGTACAGCTAAAAATATCATGATAAGTATAAATAGATTAATCAACAACTACTCCACGCTACAGTTTTAAACTACTCAATCAGTTGATCAAATAAGGAACCTGAGTACCATTCAACATACAGTTTTTATATATTAGCTTCATTTTGAAACAGAATAAAATGAAAAAAGTATCAAGTAAATTGAGATAGAGAGAAAATATAATAACAAATCCAGTTAAAATTATTTGAGACAAGTAAACAACAAGCATCTAAATAAGAAAAGAGACACCAACCACTAATTCAAAAATAATAAATTAAAGCACCATGTATGCACGCTTTCATGCTTTCTTGTTGGCCTTTTTCACCGCATTTTTCTTATTTTTAGAATTGCTTCCCCCTTTATATGCAAACTTTGAAATGTCAATAGGACCAATAGATGTGAGGTCAACTTTAAAGAATATAAGTAAGTCATCAGCATAACAAAGATGCATCACCCCCAATGCCTTACACCTTGGGTGAAACTAGAACATTTTATTATTTACTAAAACACTCAAATCTCTTTGTACATATCCCATGGAAATGACAAATAGGTAAGATGGCATAGGATCACCTTGCCTAATTTCCCTTTTAACTTGGAAGAGTTTGGATAATCCACCATTCAGAATAAGAGAGTAAGAGACAACAGATATACACTCCATAACCCGTTGAATGAATTGATGAAGAAAGTCCAACTCTACCATCATACTCTTAAGAAACCACCACTCTATTGAGTCATATACTTTTCTAAGATAAACTTAAATGATACACTTGCCAGACAACCTCTTTCTAGAATACCATTTCAAGTCCTAATGACTAAAAATGAATATTATCAAGAATGCTTCTCCCCTCAATAAATGATGATTGAGATGGACTGATGCTAGAGTTAATCATCCTCTTCATTATACCTGTAAGGACCTTGGTGAATATTTTATAAATAGTTGAGAAGCATGCTATGGGCCTATAGTCCTTTACAAGGGTAAGATTCTTGCCTTTAGTTATGAGAGTATTAGTAGTGGAGCTAAATAATTTCTACATTTTCCCTATATGATAAAACTCCTTAACAACAAAAAGAATCAGTCATCACTATACTCCAATACTGAGTGAAGAACTCTATAAGGAATCAATCAATTCCTGGGACTATGCTCCAATACTGAGTGAAAAACTCTATATGGTATCCATCAATTCCTAAGGCTTTATCCTAGGCATGGTAGAAATTATTGTCCAAATTTTCTCATTAGTAAGAGTTGCTATTAAAACTTTCTTCTGGTGTTGAGTAAAAATTAAACCCCCCTGGATCACGTTGTTGTTGGGAATATCAAGCTCTTCTATAGTCGCCTCCATCAAGTTTTTAAAGAATGAAACAAACACATGCTTAACCTTTGTGGGGTCTGTTAACTTTGTACCTTGATCATCTTAGATGGAGTTGATATAGTTCCTGCTTGTCCTTAGATTCCATGCATTCCACTAGGCATAGAAGTATTTAGTATTTGCATCCCCACATTTGATCCAATTAGATCTTAATTTATACCTGATTATCTATTCCTCCACTATATGCCATTTATGAATATCCTTTAACACTATCTTCTTCTCCTCAATCAACTGCTAGTTTAGAGGCTTTATTGCTACTTAGGACTGAATGAACTCTAGTTCATGTCTTGCCACTTAGAGATGTTGTTCATAAGAAGCCATCTACCTTTTCAGATTCTTCAAGGCTTCCTTCAATGCCTTGAGTTGACAGTAGCATAAAACTCCTCAAAACTACTCATAAAACTTGAAGAAGTATTAACATCTGATATTTTCTTTGAAGCAGTTTTAACATCAGCAACAATAATCTCCTTAGCTTTGCTCTTCTCGTTAGCCTTATTCATCATTTTTCACTTCTATTTTCTACTTCTACTGATTCATTTTGTTGAATTTCTACACTATATCTTCTACAATGGTCCGGTATTCTTACTGTTTCTAAACTAATACAAACATCATGTTCTCTAATTTCCTAGCCTAATTCAGGTTCCAAATGAGTTGACATGATATCAACGCAAGCTCAAACTCAAATAGAATATTTCAAATCTAAAGATGAATGAGAAGATAGAGTAACACATGCTTGGTAATTTTTTGTTACCACCTACTCTGATAGTAACCACAATGTTAGATTAAACTTCTGATGAGAAGCGCATACTGAAATAAGAGATGTATACTATTAACTTCGATAGTTCACACGATGATCCTGGTTTTTTGTTTACATGCCAAACTTATAGATTTCACCAGAGTTAAACAATCATCCAAAGTTAAACAGGAAAGGTGATCAAACACCGAGATCAAAAAGAGTAAAGAGAACTTTACTTACTGCTATTGGAAAAACCATTGAAGGAGCATTAAAGAGCTCCACAAATTGTTCTGATATTGTTCCTTCTTTCATTATTATATATTCCTTCAAAGCATTCAATATTTGATTGTGAGAATTCATCATTTGATTGTAGTTTTCTTGACATTGGAATGAACAAAAACCTCCACTACTTGATGCACCTATACCACCAATGACAGAGTGCTCTTTCCCTAGAACCCTACTAATGACATCATTTGTCAAAACTTGAGACTCGTCTATGGTGCTTTGGATCAAAGCTGACTTAATTTTTTTCTACATAGAGAAAATTTATTGTCAAAATAAATTAATAATAAAAATTTATTTTGACATACCGTGGTTGATTGCTTAATAAGAGTCTATGGCACATAAGTAAAACTCACACATATTTCTTTTGTCGCTTCATTAACATATACTCTATCTTGATTCTTATGAGTAGCAATATACATTTGTGGTCGTCCAAGCCACTGTCCAGTCTCGATCATCTATAAATTTTAAAACATAATTAAAATAATTTACTATTTAGGAGTAATTACATTTGAGGTTAATTCACTCACCATTTCAGTCCTTCTTGTAGCATTGGCTTTGGAACCACCAGTGTGAGGAATTATCTATTTTTTTTTATTTTCAAGATTCCTTTGATGCATTTTCTTTTAAAAATATATTTGAACGTCAATTAGAAAAAAAATATTTATAAAACTATAAAGAAATCCTTAAATACCTTTGTTGATTCTTTACAATTGTATTCAATAAAAGAAATCCATTGATCTGGTGGGTTCCCGTCTGATACCTTATTCATAATTTGAGCTTTACACCAAACGAATACCAAGTGAAGGAGCTTCATACTTCAATATCTAAAACAATTACAAGCATAATATGTGTGTAACATTTATAGCAATACTAAATATAAATCCTCCAAGAAACTTAATCCACAGGGAATAGCAAGTGCTATAATGCCTACATGAATACTGAAATGAGAAAACAGCATAACCAAAAACTCAGATATACACATTTGATATAATACCATTAAATGCACTAGTCGATGTGAACGTAAAACAGTTGAATAAACAAGTTACTTGTTAGAGTTCCTTTGAAATTCTTCTGTTGCAATCCTTGAACTACTCTCAGGAAAAAATTGATATTACTAGATTGCTTCCTCGAATTGATGAACCTAAATTAATAATATTTACAATTCAATTAGAATCTTGTGCTTCTGTTCATAACTCACAGAGAAGAACTTCTTTTCCCTATACCAGCTTTAGAACCGTTTGGACATAGAAATTTTTTCCTTTTTATCAATACTGTCCTAAACTCAACTTCAACATACAAATTCCATTTTCAGATTTAACTTCAAAAACTTTTTTTTTTCAAGTTTCAACCAAATCTATGTCCAAATGCCTATGTAAGAAATATTCCCTCTAATAATCAGTCATTACTATCAACTTCAAGGTGATGAGACCTTAAGATTAAGGTTACAAATTAGTCGAAACCACAAGTTGATAAGAAGGAAAGCTGGTGTAATGTTTATCTGTACCTGGGGAGTAACTGATTTAGGTTAATTCTTCAACAGAAATAAGAAAAACTACCAAGAAGAGAATCAGAGGAAAACTTTCCACTGCTTTCCTCTAATTACAGATATAAGAAAAATGCGGAAACTTTAGTAGCTTAGTTGATTGACTATCCAAACTTTCAACTTGTTGATAAAGGATTCCGTTTCCCATGTTGTAATACCTCTCAAGTTTCTCCTTCCCTTAACAAAGAAAAAGGTCAAAAGGGGGAAAACATAAACCAAAACAATACCTCACAATTAAACTCAATCTTAAAGTATTTCCAAGCATACCCATTATTAGATATACAATTATCCACTTAAAGTCATAAACATAGATATAAAATCAAAAAGGGCAAACAAGATTCAAGTTGAGCAAAACAAAAACATGGGAAACTAAAGTAAAAAATTAATTGTTTCTCGCCAAATTATCAGCAAACAGCAAATTGTTTAGCAACATCAGCAGCTGCTTCAACCCTTTCTTGTGTGTATGGCTATGTATGTATAGAAAGAGAAACTAGGTTTTTTTTCAAGAAGTAGAGAGAGAAAGTAAAAAGAGGAATGAGAAAGTTGTGATAATAACTCAAGAAGAATATATTTCTTTGAATTGTGGGGGAGAAATATTAAATATTTTTTATGTAAAAAAGAGGCAAGTTTAGGCGCTATTTTTTTGATGAATAGCGGGGGGACCCCTAAAAATATATTCGATGGATATTGGGGGCTTTTAACCCCCTCAAATATATAATTTTTAGCGACACATGTTTAACCCCCACATTTCATATAATTTTGTAAAGGTTAAAATAACTCCCGTAATTAGATGTGTTTTTTGTAGTGAGCCTACCTGGACGTCGATGAAGCTCGAGAAAGCATAGACATTTCATTAAACATGTGAGGATCATAAAATTCAACATGGGAACGTCTTAAACATAGGAAATCAACATGATTCACATGGCTAAATTCATAAATTGGGGAATTTATCATGAAATTTACTAAAATTTAAAGCATGAGGAAATCAAATCTTTCATGGGATCATACATGGGCTGAACTAAATTTGAATTACCAAGGAAAAACATGAATTAAACCCATCTTGAACATATAAAATACCATAGTAAAGGAAAACTCCATAGTTTAATTAAAAGAGAAGGTTTCTGGGCTCAATGGGTGAAAGACACCTATCGTTGAACACCCCACATAACTTAAGCTTCTTAACTTGAAAGAAAAACACTAATCTTGATGCTTTCTTGGAGGTTCTAGAACTTAGGGAACTTGAATTCTTGATTTCTTGGGGAAAGGAACTCAATTTTGTTCTTGAGAAAAGGGGTAGTGTTTTCTTGAGAGGAATTTAGAGAAGAAGGGAAAATAATTCCCTAACTGATGCCCCAAGTTGTGTTATGAATGATTGGTTAAGAGGGAAAAGACCTAATTGCCCCTCAATTATTTAAATTTAGAACTAGACGCAACAGGCTCACCATGATGCGGTCTTATTGCGGTTATTGATTTCCCTTACCGCGATGCAATCTGCATGACATCGGGACTAATGCCGCATCATGTGCTTATGGCAGTGACCCACTGGTTTCGTTATCTAAACATGACCCAAACCTTGTCCTAAAAATTTAAAACTCCTCTGAGACATACCTTTTACATCCCTGAACATAAATTAACTCAAAAACCAACATCTCGGGGTCGAGAGGACCAGATAAAAATCCTCGAAGTTAGAGATCCTAAAGAAATGACTAAGTCCCCAACACTTAGTGAAAATTTCATGCCTTAAGCCCCTTATGCATGGAACTAAATGTTAAATCGAGCTAAGATTAGTACGAGGTATTATAATATCTCCTCCTTGGGAAAATTCATTCTCGAATGAGACAGGTTAGATTGAGAGTACTGTACTAAGGTAACTGAGGTCACATACTGAATATGCATGACTTGGAACATAATGATACAACTGAGTCTGAAATGTAATACATAAACTAAACTGATTTTCGGGAATGCATATAATGACATAAAAATGGTTACATAGCTGAAAATGAGAATGGAAAAGAGTCAATATAAGGAAAAATTTGTTTCCTCAAGCAGAATCTGAGTTTGGGAGAAAAGATGAGGGTACTTGGTTTCCATATTTGCTTCTGCTTTCCAAGTAGCTCCCTCAACAGTCTGATTCCACAAAGGACCTTAACCAAGGGAACTTCTTATTCCTTAGTCTACGAATTTGATGATTAAGGATCTTAAATAGGACTTTCTCATAGAAAAGTATATCCTTAACGCCCCTATATTCTAAAGGAACAACTACAGCTGAATCACCAATACACTTCTTTAACAAAGAAACATGAACACTAGATGTACGGATGCCAAATCTGCTGGCAACTCTAGCTCATAAGCCACCTTCCCAAAATGATTCAATACTCTATAAGGGACAATATATTGGGGATTGAGCTTTCCTTTATTGCCAAATCTCTTCACTCCTTTCATAGGCAAAATTTTCAAATAGATCAAATCACCAACCTCAAACTCAAAATCACTTCTCCTCATTTCTGCATAAGATTTCTGATGTCTTTAGGCTATCTTCAGCCTCTCCCGAATCAACTGAACCTTCTCCATCGCCTCAAACACTGAATCTGGCCCTATCACTGCAGCTTTACCTGCGTCAAACCAACCAATGAAAGATCTACATATCCTACTATAGCGAGCCTTAAATGGAGCTATCTGAATACTAGAGTGATAAATATTATTATAAGCAAACTCAATAAAAGATAAGTGGCCATCCCAACTACCTTTAAAGTCAATAACATATGCCCTTAATATGTCTTCTGAGGTATGAATAGTTCTCTCTGCCTGACCATCTGTCTGAGGATGGAAAGTTGTATTGAGATGATATTGGGTACCAAGACCCTTTTGAAAAGCCTTCCAAAAGTGAGAGGTAAACTAAGTACCTCTATCTGAAATAATGGACAATGGAATCTAGTACAACTTAACTAACTCTCTGAGATAGAGTCTAGCATAATCCTCGGCTGAATACGATGTATGAACTGGCAATAAATGGGCTGACTTGGTTATTCTATCAATAATCACCCAAGTTGAATCATACTGATGAGGCATACGAGGGTACCTTATTACAAAGTCCATGTTCACCACTTCCTATTTCCAAGTGGGGATGCTAAACTCCTGCAATGCTCTACTAGGCCTTTGGTACTCAACCTTAACCTGCTGAAAATTTAGGCACCTAGCCACAAACTCTGCAATATCCTTCTTAATACCACTCCACCAGTATATTTCCCAAAAATCATGGTATATCTTAGTGGATCCTAGATGGATAGAGTATCGCGCTCTATGCGCTTCTACAAGTATTTACTATTTCAAGCCACTAACACACGAAACACATAACCTTCCCTAACAACGAAGCACACCATCTCCCACTAGGGAGAAAACCTGTACTCTCTAATCTCTAACCATTTTTTTTAATTTAACAAAACTAGGATCCCTATCTTGTTTTTCTTTCACTTCGATAACCAATGAATATTCGAACCATTCTAAAACCATACACTACCTTCAGCTGAATCAACCAATCGAACACCTAATCTGGAAAGTTGATGAACCTTATGAACTAACTTCTTTTTATCCTTCTCAACATAAGTAGCACTACCCATAGACAACCCACTAAGGGCATCTGCTACTACATTGGCCTTGCCCAGATGATACAACACACTCATGTCATAATCTTTTAACAACTCAAGCCACCTTTTCTTACAAAGATTTAGATCTTTCTATGTGAACATGTACTATAAACTCTTATGGTCAGTAAACATATCAACATGAACCCTATAAAGATAACGTCTCCAACTTTTCAAGGCAAAAACAATAGCTGGCAACTCAAGATCATGCATAGGATAATTTTTCTCATGGGGTTTAAGCTGTCTATAGGCATAGTCTATGACCTTTTCTCTCTGCATCAAAACACAACCAAGACCAACTCTGGAAGCATCACAATAAACTACAAACCCATCCGGTCCATCTGGCAAAGTTAATACTGGGTAGAAGTGAGTCGAGTCTTCAACTCCTAAAAACTCTTCTCCAAGAATCTGACCACTAAAATTTGACTTTCTTATGAGTCATTCAAGATATGAGGGATATAATAAAAGAAAAACCTTTAACAAACCATCTGTAATATCCAGAAAAACCTAAGAAACTCTGAATATCTGATGGAGAGATGGGTCTAGGCTAGTTTCTCAATGCTTCAGTCTTTTGAGGGTCAACTCTAATGCCATCGCCGGAAATACTATGACCAAGAAAAGCAAATGATCTTAGCCAAAATTCACACTTACTTAACTTAGCAAACAATTTATGAGCTCTAAGGGTCTGCAACATAATTCTCAGATAGTCTTCATGACCATTCTTACTACGGGAATAGACAAGGATATCATCAATAAAGTCTATGACAAACATGTCCAAGTACTACTTGAACACCTTGTTCACCAAGTCCATAAAAGTTGCATGGGCATTCGTTAGTCCAAAAGACATAAATAGGAATTTGACGTGACCATATCGAGTTTGGAAAGCTATCTTTAGAATGTCACATTCTCTGACACTAAGCTGATGATAGTCGGATCTGAGGTCTATCTTAGAGAAATAACTGTTACCCTGAAGTTGGTCGAATAAGTCATCAATTTTGTAGAGTGGATAATTTTTCTTGATTGTAACATTGTTCAACTAGTGATAGTCGGTGCACATTCTGAGAGAACCATCTTTTTTACGCACAAACAAGCCTGGAGAGCTCCTTTGGGCCTAATGAAACCCTTATCTAAGAGATATTTTAACAATTTTTTCAACTTCTTAAGCTTAGCTGGAGCAATTCTGTAGGGTGGAATAGAGATAGGTTGGGTATCTATAAGGATATCTATTCTGAAGTCAATTTTTCTTTCAGGAGGAACTCTAAAAAGATCGTCAGGGAACACATCTGGAAATTCCCTTACTATTGAAACTGACTCGGGACTTTGAGTCTCAGAACTAAAGTCCTTGACTCGAACAAGATGGTAAACACACCCTTTAGATATTATCTTTCTTTCTTTAAGATAAGAAATAATCTGACCTCTAAGCAGAAAGGTATTACTCCTCCATTCAATAACTGGTTCATTGAGAAATTGAAACTGAATGACTCTATTTCTACAGTAAACTAAGGTATAGCATGAGTGGAGCCAATCTATGTTGAGAATGACATAAAAATCAATCATCTTTAACTCCACAAGATCAACTGAGGTTATTTTCTAAGATACTGTGACTGGGTGATTTCTGTATACGTATGGCTATAATAAATTTACCCACTGAGGAAGACATTGAGAAAGTCTTTGATAATATTTCAGGACTGACACCGAAATTGATAGCTTGATAAGGAGTTATAAAAGAAAGTGAAGCTCCGAGATCTAACAAAACATAAAATGAAGATGGAAAACCTGAAACATACATGTAACCATATCAGGAGAAATTTCCTGATCATGTCAAGTTTAGAGTATATACAACCTATTCTGGCGCTGCCCACTGGTGGCATTGAAAATAGCACCCTGCTTAATCGGGCGACCTATTGAAGCTAACGAATAATTAGACTGACCTTGCTCACCAGCCCTAGGGCAACCCCTGACCCTGTGGCTTGGCTTTCCACAACCAAAACACACATCACTACCATCCGTACACTCACCCGGATGATTTCTACTATATTTTCAACTAGGTGGATTAGTACGACCATTGTTCACACTGCCCTGGGACTTAGAGCCTGGCGACCTGTCCCAACTGTCTTGCTTGAACTTAGGCACTGGTGCACTAGCTGAAGATGGTGCTGAGGCTAAAAATTTCTAATGGAATTGAGAATGGTTACTATCTTATGATCTTGGTTGAGAAAAGTTAAAACTGCCTGTTCTGGCCCTCTTACTTTCTCTCTCTCTCTTTTTCCTTATTCTTCTCTTTCTTAATTAGCTGAGTATGAACCATAAGCCTAGATAGGTTCATATCCTTAATCAACATGGCAACCCTACACTCCTTAACCACACTATCAGATACACTAGCCAAAAACTTACATATTCTAGACCTATTATCCACTACCATAGAAGGATCTTACCTCGCCAACTGAGTAAACTTAAGTGAGTATTCCTTTATGCTCATATTACTCTACTTCAAATTAATAAAATCCTAAACCTTAGCTTTCCTCAACTCTAAGGAAAAGAACCTATCAAAGAAAGTTGTGGCAAACTCCTCCCACTATACTGGCTCTGCATCAACACCACGGTCTCCCTTTCATTACTTAAACAAGGTGTGAGCTACATCCTGTAAATGATATACAACTAACTCTTCACTCTCACTCAAAGTGACGCCCATAATATCAGTCACTTTCTGCTCCATATCTAAAAACTCCTGCAGATCTTCTTCAGACTTAGATCCCAAAAATAAAGGGGGATTCACCCAAGTGAATTCCGAACCCTAACTATCGCTGTATTTGCCACTGGATTGGCTGTAGCAACAGCCTACTGGTTATTCTGGGTAGCTACGGAGTTGGCTAAGATAGTGAAAGTAAACCTGAATCAATGTGGGAGACTTTTTTTATTCGGGGGATCTTCCTGAATATGTGGAGGTGTAGGCTGATCCCCGTTCCTTCTTCCATTATTTCTTCTAGAAGGCATTGTCTATAAATGGAATGAAGGATGAGTTAGAAAAAGACTTTAAATAGAGATCATGCTCTTTCGATGACATGAACACTGAAAGAACGAAAATTTTCCTAGAATATTTCATAACCTCTTGTCCATAAGTGTGGTGCACTTCACACCCATGCACAAAACCCTACTCAATGCAACTTTTAGAATCCCTAGGACACTTTAAAACCTTAGTCTTAATACTAGGTTTTGTCACGACCCAAAGCTACCCACTAGTCGCGACAACGGTGCTTACGGTCACGAGTAACCACAAGCTAACCCATGATCCGGTACCTGCTGTTAGCATTGAATAAAATAATAATAAAACACGTATGCAGAAGATAAACAGCTGAAGTAATACCAATCTGAATACTGAGATGTGATTACATCACAAGTGTAAAACATCTTATAAATACTGAAATCCAACCGTCTATCTGAATGATGGAAAAGTACTGAAAGAACTGGTAACTGACTAACTTCCTGCCTGACAGTTTGATGGTCTGAAAGCCTCTAACCTAACTAAAGAGTTGATGGGACAGACCCCAACTAACTTCAACTAACTGAACATAAGAAAGTACTGACATAACTAAAATAAACAAATCATGTCTTCGGTGGATAAAGACAAACCAGTACTGCTGCTGAGTACACTGAGTTGTCTAAGAGCGGTCGGGAAACTGAGCATCTGAACCTATGTTATAAGACAACATAGTACAAAGAAAAGTATGCGATCAGTATTTTGAATGTACTGGTACGTGTCATAAGGACTGACTAAAATGCATGAGATAACTAAGCATAAATGCATGAATATGTAAAATATGAGAATGCCAGACAAAGCATAAACATATTTTAGAGATAATCTGTAAATAACTGAATAACTGAAAATCTGTATTCTTTGATCAAGCAAACCCGAGCTGAGACATACTGATTACTAATTAACTAGTATCTGTATGCTGATTAACTGATGTCGTATATTGATTAATTGATATCTAAATAATGATCATGTAATACTAATACTGATTACTGTACAGGGTATTATAGTAACAATCAATCAATCATATATGCAATTTACACTACTCGAACAGACTAGCAGCTAACAATACAACCCATGTACCCTCATATCAAGAAATTTCCAACTTTTTCAGTATCATAATATATGTCAGCCGGGACTATATCAAAATAATCACGCTCTTAAAGAAGTTCAAACAATATGCAAAAAGTACCATAGTCTTGCCCTTATTTTTCATACCTTAGTTTTTTTCAGACAATTGGACTAGAATCACAATAGGACTTTTCTAGGCTTATAATGTAGGCTTGCAGGCAGATATGGTACATATGGGATATAGTGAATCACCATCCTTTACACTTAGGACACGTTTGGTATAGTATATAAGATAATATTGAATATATTGTATTAGTAATACTGGGATTAGTAGTGCAGGAATTAGTAATACTAGGATTAGTAATACTGGAATTATTTTTTATGCAGTGTTTGGTTTAATGCATTAAAAGCAATATGTATTGTTATATTTTAAAAAGAATATTGTTTGTTTACAAAAATACCCTCGACATATTATAACTTTGTGTATTTTTTTGCAAAAGTTTATTATTTTTTTTTTAAAATAAAAAAAGTTAATAATATAACTAATCATTTACTTTAGAATTTTAAGATTTAATCATTCACTTATAAATATTATTTTTTTATTATCTTTTCTTAGTTTGTTCATCATTAGCTTGTTGTTCCCACTTTGTATTATTTTTAAGTTGGAGGGAGGTACGTATAATTTTTGAATGGGATAATAACATCATTATTAAAATAAAATTGTATTCTATAGAGTGTTAAATCTCAATAGAAAAATTATTTTTATTTATGAATATCCTAATTACAAAATTAAAGCTTGTATGCAATTTGTTTTCGGATTTTGACCAATAAATATTTTTTTGAGTTAATAGAGTAGTTTTTTTATAACTAAAATTATTTGGAGGGATATTATTATTTTGATGAATTGAAAAGAAGTAACTCATATTGAATAAATTGAAAAATATTTAGAAAAGAATTATAGAAATTTGAGGATATTTTTGTAAATAATAATAACATTTGTAAACTAATTTATTTGAATAAATTTATTAGTACAAATATTAAAAATAAAATTAAAAAAATAAAAAAATATTTAAAAGAATTTGAGGGATATTCTTGTCTTTAAACATACTAATCCCATGGTATTAAAATCCATGTATTACTAATACCACCATATGTGATGTATTATTAATACACCCTATAATATCATGTAGGGTGTATAACTAATACATGGTATTAGTAATACGTTGGTCCAAAATCCTACCAAACATAGTATTAATTAATACCACACTTAGTACATGGACTATTTTTCCTAATTCGGCCTACCAAATGACTCCTTACGTTATTGGCTCCACTGCTTAACCATACTTCTTTTATTGCTTATTCGGATTGGGTGTGATTTCTTTTATTCTTTGTATTTATTCATTTTCTTTTTTCCTCTCATTTTTTTTTCTTTTTCACACTTTTTTACCACAACCAACCCTACTTTCTTTTCTCTTTTATTCAACACCCTTCGTCATACTCAATTTCAACTATGCATCCCTATGATAGCCACCCTCAACTTAGGCGATTTTCACAAGTTGAGGTATATAATGTCCAAGGAGGAACCAGGGCCAAAATAGGTTCATTGTAATTAACGAGAAGGCGAAAAGTTGAAACCAAGGAAATAGGTCAATTTAGGCTCAAATTAGGGATCAACGGATACTTATTCTTGTTTGGTCGGTCTTTTAAGCTAAGAGTAAAGTTATTCAAATACGTCTTATGATCATGTCCTAACCAATTACCCTACAACCTAGGCAAGACTAATCAAGCAAGTTTTGTATTAAATGCAGAAAGTGAACTAGGTAAATGCCTCTCACACACATGGTACAAGTTACATTATCAATTAGTACCTCTCTGGTTCATGCAATGCTAAGCTATTATTATTTTGTCCCTAATACTAATTCCATAACAAGATTCAACAATGGTCACAACATATCTTCAGAAAACACAGTTCACAAAAAAATTTCAGGAGGGATGTCATATTTTTCAAACACTTAAACACACAGAACAAAATATGTCAACTTCACTTAGCTTTCTTATTTTTCTTCCAATTAAACAAAAATAACACATAACACATATCACAATACAACATAATACCTTATACATGCTGGCTCTACTATGATAACACACTCCAAGAAAAAGAGACACGACAACAAAAATCCCAAGAGGACATCTAGACCCACAAGTATCCCTACCCCATCAAATAAGCATGAATTGTCCCCAATGAATTAAGCCACCATAAAGCAAGAGAGTTAGGAACATACCTGTGGCACCTTAGGTGCGTAGATCTGATGTCAATCACAAATAACACAAATTATCACATATGTAGAAATAATAAAACATCTTGGGTTGCCTCTCAAATTACATTTGATTTAATGTTAAGGCACGACGTAGAGACCTTGATTACTCAAACTTCATCAAAGAAGCTATCGGGTTGGCCTCCAGGGTCATCAAGATTATTTATTACCAAAACCACCCTCATGACAGTAGGATACTTCATAGTTCAGTGAACATTGAATGCGATTTTCTCTTTAATCAGCTTAAACTTAATCTCACCTCTTTCCATATCTACCAATGATCTACCCGTGGCTAAAAATGGTCTCCCCAAAATTATAGGCATATCAAAATCAATATCCAAGACAACAAAGTAGTCAGGAAATATAAAGTTGTCCACTTTGACAAAACATCAAATGATACACCTACAGGCTTTTTCATTGTACGATCTGCCATCTATAACCGTATCATCATGGGTTTGAGGGGGTCTCTAGACTAAGTATTTGAACACTGATAGCGACATCAAGTTAATGTTTGCACCAAAGTCACACAAAGCCCGGGCAAATCTAGATGACCTAATCGTGCAAGGAATTAAGAAGGCACCTGGGTCACTCTTTTTTTGCACAAAAAATTGAGATGTAATCACACTAAAATAGTACAAACCACCAACATCCTTATAACTAAAAGTTCTCTTCTTTGTCACCAAATCCTTCATGAGTTTCATATCCAGGCATTTTACTCTAGAGCTTCAAAAAGAGGGATGTTCACAGTCAACTCCTTCAGCATAGAAATAAACTTCTTGCACTTCTCTTCTTTAAATTTCTATTTCAATCATTAGGGAAAAAGTGGGGGAGGTCATATGTCATGAACTGAACAATGGCTTATCCATGATGGGTATCTCAAGTCCACAAAAGACCAAAGACCACCCCTGTTGCCTAGACAAATAGAATATAACACACCTAGCAGCGGCTGAATTTCAGACATATAACAAGATAAAAAGATAATAAACTCAAAGACAACTAAGAGTGTCAGTATCAATACCTAATCCACACCAATATCTATAAAGCCTCTATTTATCCAAAAGTAATCTAAGTTGGTACATGCCCCGACCCTGACAATGACAATGAGAATGATAATGTTAATGTGAAGTCCTCAATTTTAAGTTAAGAGAGGAAACTGATGAAATGACCAAGTCTTCTGGAGAATTAAAGCTCACCACTTTACCATAACTGACTGACAAATCGAGCCGATCCATCTAATACTGTGTGGGAAAAGTAAATTTGCCTTCGAACCCTGCATCACATAGTAATACAGTGCCTGGAGACAGTTAGTGGGTTGAGCACTAACACGTAAATCGAGGATAAGGATAAGGTAATGACAATTCAAATAAAGTTCAACTCAATGTACCTATTCATATACATGTATGCATATAAATATACTTATATAAAATTCTGGGATAGGGGATAAGGATTGTATGCATTTTAAAAGTCTTAACCAGGTTTATGTAGCATAGCCATCATAATAAGACACCCATAGGCTATATGGGTCCAGCTCACCCCTAGCTGAAAGGGCTTCAGTTCGTGAAGCCGCACAAACCATAGGATAATCATATGACATATGCACTATGGGGGACTCAAACCTACCGGTATAATACAAAGGTGACTTAAGCACCTAGTTCTTTAGCATAGAGGACTCGAACCATCCAATTATTTAATAAGGAGGACTCAAATCTCCCAGTTATTTACACCCCTATGTCGGCAATCGTGGTTTCCAGTATTGGTCCCTTGGGACCTCCACTTTCACGGGCCAACTACACATGACTCTTTTAAGCCCAATTAAAACACTTTTCATACATTCCCATTCATTAAACCACCCTACACCTTAAGGCATAAGTTGTTGGTATCGTCATACCAACTACACTTGCAAGGTAACATCATCATGCCATTTTAATTCCATTAACTTGGGGAAAACAACTCCTTTTGTTCAGTATACAAGGTAAGGAAACACCCACTCTCTTTGTTCATAAATTAAACTATCATGTTTAATAACCTCTTTACATCATGCAATTGTTCCAAAAGTAGTTCATGACAACTATACCCATACTCATAACAATTTACATAAAAATTAGGTTGGGGTTATTACCAATTCCATTATCAATATTCACAAAACTTGGAGAAATCATAATGTTCTACTGTATTCACCATGCCCATGCACCCCACAAGTTTAAAACCATATATAAAGCATGAACAATGCACAATAAATCATGAAAAGACAATTTAAGAAATGTTTATTCTAAAACCCTCAACCCATTCAAAACCCATGTTCAAATCCACATAAACAATCATATAATTTCATGCTTTAAGGAAAATAATTTTAAGGGTAGAGTCACATGCGTGAAATATCAAGGGTTATGGGGTGAATTTGCCCTTGGAAGCTCTAATTAACCAACCTCTTGGAAACCTAATGTTCTTGCTTGAGAGAATTTAAAAGTTTGAGAGAGAGTTTATGATTGATAAAGGTTCAAAATAATAGCCCCAAGGTGTTATATATACCTGGGGTCTAAGTGGGTAAAGAGGAATATGTCCAAAGTTCCCTTAACTAAAAGCTAAAATATTATCGCCAGTGACTGCGGGTCACCATACGACTCGTAGGGACACATTATGACTTGTAACCACGAGTTGTAGTCAAGACAGTAATTGAAAGACCCTTCTTTGGTGACCCTACAATTTCCACCATGCGACTCATTAGGAGATCCTATGACTCATAGGGTCCAAGTAGTGGTTAGGACAATAACTTAGGCTACCTTTACTGGACACCCTATAATTGGGGTCGTATGACCCGTAATGACATGTTGCGAGTCATAAGGAGAGTCGTAGTTGGGCAGGGAGTTTAAAACTTGAAATTTTTAGGGCCCAAAATCCAGGGAGTTACATTCTCCCCCCTTAGGATCATTCATCCTTGAATGATGGGTCAAGGCATTCTTTGGCATGATTTGACACAGAAACACACCCCACTTACCTTTAATAATGACTGAAAACAAATATATCAAGGAAAATAATATCCCCATAGTGTTATATGTATGTGGGGTCTAAATGGGTGAAGAAGGAAATGTCTTAAGTGCCCTTAATTAAAAGCTGGAATATTATCGCCAGTGACTATGGTCACTATACAAATCATAGGGACACATTACGACTTGTAACCATGAGTTGTAGTCAAGAAAGTAACAGAAATACCTTTAATGGTGACCCTACGATTCACATCATGTAACTCATTGTGGTGTATTGTGATGCTTCAAGAGTTGGGTTGGGTTGTGTATTGATGCAGAAGGGTAAGGTGATAGCTTATGCTTCTAGACAGTTGAAACCCCATGAGAAAAATTACCTTACCCATGACCTTGAGTTGGCTGCTGTTGTATTTGCTTTGAAAATCTGGAGACACTATTTGTATGCTATCCATGTTAATGTTTTCACTGATCATAAGAGTCTGCAGTATGTGTTTACCCAGAGAGAATTGAATCTTAGGCAGAGATGATGGTTAGAATTATTAAAGAACTATGATATAAGTGTGTTGTACCATCTGGGCAAGGCCAATATTGTGGCAGATGCCCTAAGTAGAGTGTCCATGGGTAGTGTTTCGCATGTGGCAGAAGGTAAGAAAGAGTTGGCTAGTGATGTACATCGTTTGGCTAGATTGGGGGTTAGGTTGTTTGACTCTGCTGAAGGTAGTATAGGGGTTCAGAGTAGTTCCGAATCCTCCTTAGTTTTGGAAGTGAAGGAAAAGCAATACTTAGATGCTAGTTTGGTCAGACTGAAGGAGTCAGTCAAGGACCAAAAAGTAGAGGTTTTCTCCCAAGGGGGATATGGTGTGTTGAGATTGCAGGGTAGATTGTGTGTCCCGAATGTTGATGATCTGAGATAGAGGATTATGGCTGAAGTGTATGGGGCACGATATTCTATTCATCCTGGTGCCACCAAGATGTATCGAGACTTGCGGGAAATCTATTGGTGGAGTGGCATGAAGAAAGATATAATAATGTTTGTAGCTAAGTGTGCAACATGCCAACAGGTTAAGGTTGAACACCAAAGACCTGGTGGTATGATGCAAGAGTTTAGTATTCCCACCTGGAAGTGGGAAGAGATAAATATGGACTTTATGATTGGTTTACCTCCTTCTCGATGTGATCATGATTCCATTTGGGTTATGGTTGATAGGTTGACTAAGTCTGCTCATTTCTTGCCTGTTCATACTTCATATACTGCTGAGGATTATGCTAGATTGTATATTCGCGAGCTAGTCAGACTGTATGGAGTTCCCTTGTCTATTATTTCGGATAGGGGTACTCAGTTCACTTCACAATTTTAGAAAGCTTTTCAGAAGGGTCTTGGTACCCAAGTGCTTTAGAGTTCTGCCTTTCATCCACAGACTGATGGTCAGGCTGAGCAGACCATCCAGACCTTAGAGGATATGTTGAGAGCTTGTGCACTTGACTTTAAGGAAAGTTGGGATGATCACTTACCGTTGATAGAGTTTGCTTACAATAACAGTTTCCACTCTAGTATTGGCATGGTTACATTTGAAGCCTTATATGAGAGGAAATGTAGATCACCCATAGGTTGGTTCGAGGTGGGTGAAGCGGCTGCGAGTGGTCCTGATTCGGTATTTAAGGCTATGAAAAAATTTAAGTTGATTAGGGAAAGGTTGAAAACTGCGCAGAGTCATCAGAAGTCATATGCGAATGTTAGAAGGAGAGACCTTGAGTTTGAAGTTGGTGACCTAGTGTATCTGAAAATTTCACCCATAAGGGGGTGAAGAGATTCGGAAAGAAGGGGAAGCTTAGTCCTCATTATGTTGGTCCTTATAAAATTCTTAGCCGTGTTGGTAAGGTAGCTTATAAGGTCGATTTGCCTTCCGAGTTGTCCTCTATTCATCCAATATTCCATGTCTCCATGCTTAGAAAACATATTAGCGATGCTGTGGTAGTGGATTCTTCTATAAGTGCTGACATTCAAGAAAATCTTTCTTTTGATGAGATTCCTGTTGAGACTCTTGATTTCAGTGTCCGAAGACTAGGGAACAAAGAAGTTCCCTTGCTCAAGGTGTTGTGGCGAAAACAATCTGTTGAGGGTGCAACTTGGGAAGCTGAGGCGAATATGCGATCCAAGTACCCGCACCTATTTTTCGTGATCACCGATCAAGCCGAAGGTACCATTATTTCCTAAATCATGCACTTTTGATAAAAGTTGCAGCAGTTCAGCTGTCATTTATTATGTGTTCAGCTGTAGTTTCTTGAATTTATGCATTCTATGTTGCATTCGGAGTGAGAAACGATGTGGTGATGAGTCTAACGAATGGTTTCAGCTATATTCTCTATTCCCTATCTAATCTTGGCATGTCTAGCATCATTCGAGGATGAATGTTTCCAAGGGGGGATGATGTAATACCCCGGGAAATCTTTCGTTGAAATTTCGTGCTTAAACATGTTGGGTTCTATCTTCTAGAATAAATTATAAATTTTCTATGCAAAATGTCTTAGATTATGACCCATCATTGCGTAGAGTATCAAATAAGCTTTCCAAAGATATGTGGATCATCCAAAACGGACACCCGAGCGACGAATTATGAACATTCCGATCGAACCGTGAATAGTAGTGAACATTAAAACGTGCAGGAAAAAGTACTGAGGCCTGGCGTATTTTTTCTTCAACTTTAAATGATCATAACTCCTTGTACATAATGATCTGGGTGATCTACTATATATAAATGGAAAGCTCTACGAGTCCTCTCTCCAATGAAATTGGTTTCATCAAATTTGTCTATCGGAGCAAAAAGTTATGGTCGATCTACTTCAGCCTATCAAAAGTGAATTTTTGGGTCAACTTCAAAAGATCATAACTCCTTGTACATAATGATCTAGGTGAGATACTATATATCAATGGAAATATATGAGAGTTCTCTTTCTAATGAAATTGGTTTCATCCAATTTGAATATCGGTGTAAAACGTTATGGTTGATCTACTTCAGACTATTAAAACAGTCCACCAAAGGTCAGATTCGAGAATCTTTTTAATTTTTAGGGGCGTTTTGGTCATTCCCCCTCACCCAAAATCCATCCAAACCCTATATTAAAGCCTATTAGAAGCATTATATGTTATATTTCATCAAACTCCCTCAAAAAGAAAACCCTAAGCTCCTACATCCAACTTCAAGAACCTCCAAAGTTCACCATTAATTCTACAAATTTATTCAAGATTCCAAGTTCCTAGTTCAAGAACTCCAAGAACCATCATTCAAAGGCACGATTAATATCTCAAAAATGAGTATCAATCTAAATTTCATCATTCAAGGTATGTGGGGTTTTTCAACAAGAACTCTCTTTCGTTCTTGTGTCCAAAAGTACTTTTCTTTACAAAAGCATAATTTTTATTTGATTTTTAATGAATTTGAAGGATGAACCCATATCTTATGATGATTATTATGAAATCTTGATGTTTATGATTTTGAAAGATGAATTTACATGTGTGGAGATATAAACCATGAATCTTGAACGATATTTATCATAATTTTGATATTTGGGTCGTGAATCCCCATTGAAAATTGTGTTTTTTTAGAAAGTGTGTGTTATAAGCACGTTGATGTTGAATATTTAAGATATTTTGAATGATTTGACCTTGTGATCTTAATGGAGTTTTTTTGAACTCAAGTGTGAAAGAAATCCACAACGTGGTTGATTTTGATAGATGGGAAGCATGATGGCTCCCGATGTATATTTATATATTACTGAAATTGTTTTGTTGTGGATTGTCTTTGAAATGATCTGAGCTAAGTCCAGGAGAAATTTTTAGCACCAAGTGGGAGGTATAAAGCGACCTTACTTTCCTAGAACTACGTGCCCCCGTAGGAGTGAGCCTGAGGCTGATTTATATAGTGATCACTAGTTTGTGTGGATTTGATATCGATAGTCCTACTCTGATGGCAAGGATAGGACAGCTCTCCCCAATGTGGGTTGTACGTTGGACTCATTGTAGCTCACATGGTTTATGTCGGTTATAGGATCTCCCAGTGTGTGTGTGTTTCCTTGTGTCTATGGTGAATGGTGAAGTGATTTGAAAGTGGAATTGTGAAAGTTATTCTTTCGAAAGATTTAAATGATATTTACATTATGAGAATTGAGATTCTTGATGAACTGAAAGTGATTGACAAATTATATGATGACTCACATGTGTTATTGTACTTATTTCATCCTCTCATGATTATGATGATTTTCTTCGGGATATGTGAGTCTTTCATACATCCTGCATATTTCTTATAAATATTTATGATGATGATGTTTATACAGCTGCATATATCCCCATATACTCAGTTCCTTTCCATGGTACTGACCCACATCTTCGGATGTGGGCTGCATTTTCTCGAAATGTAGGTTCAGGTGCTCAGTTCTAGGTTTGATAGTGATTCTTTGGGCACGCTGTTCTATATCCTTTGTTGTGGTGAGTCCTCATGTTCTGAGGATGTGATGTCTAATGTTGGTTTCATGGAATTGTTTATATTTGATAACTGAGTATGAGTCAGTTGGGGCATGTCTCAATGGGTCGCTAGTTTTATTGATTTTCTTAGAGGCTTGTCAGACTAGTATAGATGTTGGGAGTTGACTAATAAGTCATATTTTGTTATCTTTCTGAAATTCTTTTATTCTTGGATGATGATTACTCTATTGATATTTGAGGGTTATTTATGGAAACCCTATTGATTTGTGTTGAACTGAATGAAAATGGCTCAAAGGGTTAGCTTGGGGCTACTCGTAGCCTCAAGCACCGTGTGATGCTCCGGGACCCATTTTTTGGGACGTTACATTTTAATTTGCTCAACATACCCTAAATCTTTTTATGGATCATCATAAACTGGCAAGTACTGATAAACGGGTGGTTGAACTTTGTTCCTTCTAAGTCTGTCTCTATCAAGTGCTGTTTGACGATCTTCTTTCTCCTGTCTAGCCTTTTCTTCAGCATGTCGGGCAAGTGTCAACCTCTCATTTCTTCAGCTATTAACCAGGCAGTAGTTTGCATGACATTTTATTTAATACCATGCATAGGTGGCATATTTAATTTACTTGGGTCATCATGAATCCCTTCATGTTGGGCTCTATGCTTATACTTGTATTCTCTTTCCATCTTATGATTCAATTGTAAGGTCTGTTCAAGACCAGGATCACATGGAATCAAGGGATTACCTTGACTCCAAGTATTGAGCATACACCATCATATACCCTAGAAATAGTACAAAACCAAAACCAACAACCTCAACAAACTCAATCAATCAATCTGCAACCGTATTTCTCGGCAATGATGCCAAAATTTGATATCGCCCAAATTACACCTCCAAGAAAGTATAAAGAGGTCGATTGTCAAACATAGAACCCTATAAAGTTGGTCTTGATTCCATGAGGAATAGGTCAGAAATATACCACTAGCTTGATGACATGATTGGAAATTGTAGAAAGTAAATGGGGGATTTTGTAAGAGTAAGAGCAACGGTAACAATGCTGGGAAATTTGGGGTTGTTATCAATATGAGATGGTCACTAGAATTGTGTTACCCATGACTTCATAAATTCGCAGACTTCTCATGCTTATCATACTATATCGGTACCTTACATGCAAAATCTAATAAATTATGTATCACCCAATCATCTCTCAACCTTGGTTTAGGTGAATTTCACTCATCTCCTCTCAGTCTTAGAGTGTTGCATAACTAGCCCTTGTTTTGGATCTCATATTGACTATCTCTTCTCTGTATAAAGTTAATTAGATGAAGGTTGGTAGTTTCAAATTATTGTTGTGATTTATTTCTCCTACTCTCTATCTCTCTCTCGATCATGTATCAAATACAGACGAGTTTCTACCATTTGCAACTGTAATACGTTGTACTTTTACCTAGCTAAAATTCATCTAGAAGATGTCAAAGATATTATTTAAAGATGAATACACTTTTATACATGTGGTATTTTCAATATTTTCACTTTTTATCATGTGGGAAATTAAATAAGCTTTCCATCGATATCAAATTGCCCAAATCCGGCACCCGGGCAAAGAGTTAGAGCCTTTTTAGTAAGACAGTGTATCACCTGAGCCATCAGTGCATCGTGGAGCCAGCTTAAATGGAAATTGTCAATTTTCTGTGTTGGTCGCGATAGTGGCGCATCGCGCCAAAGGCCCAGTTCACAATTGTCCTTTTTCCAGTGAATCACTACAATGTCTCTGCATCGCGCCAAACTTCCACGTCACAAACAAAAGGTAACGCGATAGCTCCGCATCGCGCCACCATGAAGATTCCTAATTGTCCAGTTCCAGTGGCTTGGCGCGATAGTGGCGCGACGCGCCAAGGATGAAAATTAGGAATTTTCCAGTTTTTGCAATATTAAATCCCAGGGGCCATTTAGTCTTTTCCCATGACTTCAATTCTGACCAATCACGAGATTTAACCCTAAGAGTGCATTAGTTTCTCAATTTTGCATTATTTTCTCAAATTAAAATCAACTCCACTAAAGAACAAAAACCCTAGATCTCAAATTCAAGGGCCAAATCACAAGAACTCTCCATCAATCCTTCAAAATTCATTAACTCAGGTATGCATAGTGTTCATTCATGGATTCCTTTCATCCATGAAGCCCCAGAATCAAGTTTTAAATCATGTATTATGAATATTATGTTTTGGGTTGCTTATGTTTATGTGATTATTGTTGTATTATTCCCTAGTTGGAATCTTAATGTGTTTTTATGAAATTACGTTAGTAAATGAGTTTAAATCCATGAATTGAGTGGTTTATGATGTGTTAATTGATGATTATACCTATTTCCTAAGTGGTGCATGTAAGGTGTTTGATAAATTACCTAGAAGACTAGAAATCATGTAATATAGTTCAATTATGACTTAAGTGATGGATTCATGTTTTACCCTTATATTCAAAGAACTCCCATGCTATAAATGTGCGTTGTAAATGTTTGTTGGGTTTCTCATGAATTAGCCTTATGAAATTACCATGTTACATGCAATCCTATTCATGTATAAGTTTGTGATAACCATGTACTTTATGAAATCCTTCTATCAAGTCCAGGGGGTACTTGTACCCGACAATTTAGTTGTGTGCCTAGAGCCAGTATCATATTTTCATAATATCCTCAGTCAAGCCATATTCAGTAGAATTCAGCCAGTCATGTGACTCAGGAAAATTCAGTAAACTCAGTAAATCTCAAAAAACTCAGTAATTCAGTAATCTTAGTAGTATTCCATCAGTCAATGGAACTCTATGAACTCAGTCCAGTTCTGTTCAGTTAATCATGTTCAGTGTCTATTCAGATGGGAGTAGAAGTTAGCACCAAGTGAGCCCAAGGATGCGAACTCACCTGTTATTAGAGGGTGTGGTACTTAGAAGCAATCTTTGCGCTCCAGAACTACATAGCCAGTGTAGTTTGAGACATCGTAACCTGTTATATGAGGGTAAATGAGGTGGTTTAACCTGTTATATGAGGGTCCTACCATTTTCGTTAGAGTAACCTGTTATATGAGGGTCACTCATAGTTTGTCCTTACCAGTGGCGCGATATTTACACCCTTCCAATTAGGGTTACAGATTGGACCCCAACTCAACCATAATAGCGTATTAGGGGCATGTCAGTTAGATGATTACCTCCCACAGTTATAGTTACAGAGTCAGTCTCAGTAATAGAACTTATATAGTTCTTCCGAATTTCAGGACTGTCAGATACAGTCAACTCAAAATAGTACGAAACTTAGTTAGTTCCATCAGAACCTAGACTTTCAGATACAGTCGCTCAGTATCAGTTATATCAGTTATCAGTGACTCATATTATCAGTAATCAGACTCAGTAATCATGTTATCACAAATTTAGTTAAAGACTCTTATTCATGCATGTATTCTCACGTTCATGTTATACAGTCAGTTAGCATTGTTCATGCATTTGAACCCTTTCCATTCAGCCTACCTCACTTGCATACTAGTACATTCAAATGTACTGACACATTTGCGCTATGGTGTTTTATACCATAGGTTTAGAAGCACGAGCTTCAGTGCATTAGTAGCATTCCAGTACTCAACAGTCAGAGTTAAAAGTGAGTCCTCATCCTTTGAGGACATAAGCATTATTTTGTTATTTCAGTACTTAGTTGATTTCAGTAGTTGGAGTTAGTTGGGGATATGTCCCATCAACTCCTTATTCAGGCAGTTAGAGGATTTTCAGACTATTATAGTTAAATCGTTATTTTAGTTGTTTTGGGTATTTTATACCCCATCCAGATGTTATATTTTATCAAATATTATGTCTCATTTTTGAACCTTATGGCCTTTCAGCCTTTATTTCTACATTTATACAGTATGTTATGAAATGTTCAGGTACAGATATCAGTCAAGGGTTAGCTTGTGGTCCTTCGGGGTTATGAGCACCGTGTAGCATTTCGGGTATCAGATTCAGGGCGTTACAAACTTGGTATCAAAGCCTAAGGTTCAATAGAGTCCTAGGAAGTCTGAAAGCCGCATATAGTAGAGTCTTGTACATGGGTGTGTTGCGCGCCACATTTATGTAAGGAGGCTATAAGATATTTTAGGAATAATTTCCCTTTTTTCAGTATTTACGTCATGCCAGTGAGCATAATCTCCAGTTAATCTCTCAGTCTGGTCTAATCCATTTCTCCCTTTCTTCTACAGAACATGCCTCCCAAAAGAACAAACAAAGATCAGTCTACCACTTAGCCCGTCCAAGTAGATTCCTTAGATGAACACGTTTCTCATACAGAGTTCAGAGATGCATTCACCACTCTTGCTAATTTAGTTACTACTCAAAATGAACGACCAGCTGTTATTTTGGCCAACCCAGTGGCTAATTCAGCTGAAGCCAGGATTCAAGACTTCACCCGAATGAATCCTCCATCTTTTTTTGGGTCTAAGTCAGATGAGGACCCTCGGGAATACCTTGACCAAGTTCAGAAGGTTACAGACATTATAGAGTTTAGTTCTAGTAAGAGTTCTGAGCTAGTTATATATCAGCTGTAGGATGTTACTCTCACTTAGGTCAAACAGTGGAAGTTAGAGAGGCCAATTGATGTAGGGCCTATTATGTGGGAGGAGTTTATCACTGCATTCTTAGGTAGATTCTTTCCCCTAGAGCTGAGGAAAGCTAAGGTGTTAGAGTTTATCAACCTCAAGCAGGGCAACATGATGGTGAAAGAGTATTCTCTTAAGTTTACTCAATTAGCCAGATATGCTCCTCATGTAATTGCAGATAGCAGGGCCAAGATGAGTAAGTTTGTTTTTGGGGTGAATGATAGTATGGTCAATGAGTGCAGGTCCGCGATGTTAAATAGTGACATGAACATAGCCAGGCTTATGACCCATGCTCAACAGATAGAAGAGCAAAAGATTAAGATGAGAGAAAGGTAAAATAAGAGATCAAGGACAGGTAGTTTCAACTTTCCTCAGCCTAAGTTAGAGAGAGGAAATTGTTCTCAGTTCCGTCCTAAGTCATCCATTCTAGGTCCTTCTTCATCTAGTGCTCCAGTGCTGAAATTTAGAGAAGACAATAGAGATAGAGCGCCAAGCTCTAAATCTCAGGGCAGTGTTAGAAGTGTCCAAACCTATCCTCTTTGTCAGACATGTGGTAAGCACCATCAGGGTACTTGCAGAGCGTGCAGTGGTATTTGTTTCAAATATGGCAAGCCAGGCCACAGAGTCAGAGATTGTCCTCAGCCAGGTCCTCAGGGTCAGCTTAATCATTCCTCAACCCAGTTCGATCACCTAAATCAACAGGGTTCCACTTCCACTGCTACTAGTGGGCAACATCCAAACAGACTTTATGCTCTCCAGTCCCGATAAGATCAGGAAAATTCTCGTGATGTAGTTACTAGTACGTTACAGATCTTTCACTTGCATGTTTACGCTTTGCTAGATCCAGGAGCTTCTTTGTCTTTTGTTACTCCTTATATAGCAGTTGATTTTGGAGTCAGTCCCAAAATTCTAGTAGAGCCTTTATTAGTATCTGCCCTAGTGGGTAAAACCATCATAGCCCTGTGAGTATACAGGAACTTCCTGATTATGATATTTCAGAAAGTCACCTCAGCAGACTTAGTTGAATTAGAGATGGTAGATTTTAATGTCATTCTCGACATGGGTTAGATTCATTCCTGCTATGCCATAGTCGACTGCAGAAACAAAATAGTCCAGTTCCAGTTTTTGAATGAACCTGCCCTAGAGTGGAGG
Organism: Capsicum annuum; assembly: GCF_002878395.1. NCBI lineage: Eukaryota > Viridiplantae > Streptophyta > Magnoliopsida > Solanales > Solanaceae > Capsicum > Capsicum annuum. The sequence goes on from NC_061114.1 coordinate 57,433,478, forward strand.
GGTAGTACTTCAGCTTTCAGAGGTCAGCTTGTTTCCTACCTTCGGGCACAAAAAATGATATCTAAGGGATGTGTCTATCATCTTATTCATGTTAAGGATTCTAGTTCCAAGACTCCCAGTCTTGAATTAGTACCGGTCATAAGTGAATATTCAGTATCTTTCCCGAAGATCTTTTAGGAATTCCTCCCAAAGGGAAATAGACTTCGACATTGATCTTTTTCCAGATACTCAGCCCATATCTATTCCTCCATACAGAATGGCACTAACAGAACTCAAAGAACTGAAAGAGCAATTAAAGGATCTCTTAGATAAGGGATTCATCAGACCCAGTATGTCCCCGTGGGGTGGACCAGTATAATTCGTATGCAAGAAAGACGGTTCTCTCATAATGTGCATTGATTACCGTTGGCTCAATAAAGTCACAGTCAAGAACAAGTATCGACTTCTCCGAATTGATGACTTGTTTGACCAACTTTAGTGTACCAGCTATTTCTCTAAGATAGACCTCAGATTAGGCTATCATCAACTCAGAGTCAGGGAATATGACGTTTCAAAAATAGCTTTCCAAACTCGGTATAGTTACTTTGAATTCCTATTCATTTTCTTTGGTCTTATCAATGCCCCTACAACTTTCATGGACTTGATGAACCGTGTGTTCAAGTAGTACTTGAACTTGTTCATCATAGTCTTTATTGATAACATCCTTATTTATTCCCGCATTGAGCGTGATCACACAAACCATCTCAGAATCATACTTTAGACTCTTAGAGATCATCAGCTATTCACCAAATTTAGTAAGTGTAAATTTTGGCTAAGGTCAGTAGCATTTATTGGTCATATCATTTTCGGTGATGGCATTAGAGTTGATCCTCAAAAGACTGAAGTAGTAAGAAACTGGCATCGCCTTGTCTCTCCATCCGATATTAGGAGTTTTTTGGGTTTGGATGGCTATTACAGACAGTTTGTTGAGGGATTTTCTTCTATTATATCCCCTATGTCTAGATTGACTCAGAAGAAAGTCAAGTTTCAATGGTAATACCCTTGCAAGAAGAGTTTCAGGAGTTGAAGACTCGACTTACCTCAGCTCTTGTTTTGGCTCTTCCAGATGGTCCAAATGGGTTCGTAGTGTACTGTGATGCATCTAGAGTAGGTTTGGGTTGCTTCCTCATGCAACATGGTAAGGTCATATCCTACGCCTCCAGACAGCTTAAACCCCTTGAAAAGAATTATCCTACTCATGATCTTGAGTTAGCAGCCTTAGTATTTGCCTTAAAGATTTGGAGGCACTATCTATACGGAGTTTATGTAGATGTGTTCACATATCATAAGAGCCTTTAGTATGTTTTTTCTCAGAAATATCTCAATCTTCGTCAGAGAAGGTGGTTCGAGCTCTTGAAAGATTATGACATAAGTTTCCTTTATCATCCGGGCAAGGCCAACGTAGTGGCCGATGCTCTCAGTAGACTGTCTATGGTTAGTGTTGCTCTTGTTGAGGACAGTAAGAAAAAGTTAGCTCAGGAAGTCCATCAGCTTACCAGACTAGGTGTTCGCTTAGTCGATACAGAGGATGGTGATATATGGGTTCAGAGTAGTTTAAAATTATCTTTAGTTTTTGAGGTGAAAGAAAAGCAAGATAGAGATCCTGATATACTCAAGTTGAAAGAGTCAGTCAAGGATCAGAAGGTTGAGGTTTTCTTCCAAAAGAGGAGATAGTGTATTGTGTTATCAGGGTCTTCTGTGTATTCTAGGTGTAGATGACTTGAGGCAGCAAATTCTTACAGAAGCACATGATGCGCGCTACTCTATTCATCCAGGGGACACAAAGATGTACCACGACTTTGTGGCTAAGTTCTCTACATATCAGCAGGTTAAGATAGAGCATCAGAAGGCTAATGGGTCCATTCAAGAGTTTAATATTCCTACTTGGAAGTGGGAAGAAGTGAACATGGACTTCGTGATGGGTTTGCCTTATACTCGTCATCAACATGATTCAGTTTGGGTCATTATAGACAGGATGACCAAATTGGCTCATTTTTTCCAGTCTATACCTCTTATTTAGCCGAGGATTACGCCAAACTCTACATCAGAGAGTTGGTCAGATTGAACGGTGTTCCGTTATCTATTATCTCATACAAAGGTACTCTGTTCACCTTTTATTTTTGGAAAGCGTTCTAAAAGGGTCTTGGTACCCAAGTTCATCTCAGCACAACCTTTTATCGTCAGATAGATGGTCAAACAGAAAGGACCATCTAGACTTTAGAAGATATGTTGTGAGCGTGTGCAATTGATTTCAAGGATAGTTGGGATGACCACTTTTCTTTGATTGAGTTTGCATACAACAACAACTATCATTCTAGTATTAAGATGGCTCTATTCGAAGCTATTTATGGTAGGAGGTGCAGATCTCCATTTGGTTAGTTCTAAGTTAGTGAGGCCTCAGTTATAGGGCCTGACTTAGTATTCGATGCTTTAGAAAAATTCCAGTTGATCAGAGAAAGACTCCGAGCTGCTCAGAGCTAACAGAATTCTTATGCAGATGTACGCAGAAAAGATCTCAAGTTTGAGATTAGTGACTATGTTTATCTAAAGATCTCTCCTATGAATGGAGTGAAGAGATTCGAAAAGAAGGGAAAGCTCAGTCCCTGATAAGCCGATCCCTTCAAAATTCTCAGTCGCTTTGGCAAAGTAGTTTATGAGCTCAAATTGCCTTCAGATCTAGCCTCAGTTCATCCAGTATTCCATGTCTCTTTGCTCAAGAAGTGCATAAGTGACCCAACAGTTGTAGTCCCTATTCAGAGCATAGATATTTAGAACAACCTCTCTTTTGAAGAGATTCTGGTCGAAATTCTTGACTATCAAACTCGCAAACTGAGGAACAAAAAAGTCTCGCTAGTCAAAGTTCTTTGGCGGAATCAGTCCGTTGAGGGAGCTACTTGGGAAGCAGAAGCAGACATGCGCACTAAGTATCCTCACCTCTTCTTCGCTAATTCAGACTCAGCCCAAGGTAACAACTTTTCTTAAGCCTTTTAGTTTTATGTTCAGATTTTAGTTACAACTTGGTGTCTAGTTCATGTTCAGAATTCCATTATAAACATGGTATTAATTACCATCGCATAGTTAGTTATGCATTCATGTGCCAGTTCAGTCATCTATTCATGCATTAGATATGCATGTTCAGTTTGATGAGAAACTCATCTTATCAGTCATTCAGTCATGTAGTCATAAATTCGTTAATCATGCATCAGATATGCATATTCAACATAATACATTCAGCTTATCAGCTATATCAGTCATGAAATCATGTTTCAATTATTCATGTTCATCATGTACTTTAGTCTATCATTTCTCCCATCTCAATCAGTTTCATTCGAAGACGAATGTTCCCAAGAGGGAGATATTGTAATACCCCGTACTTCTACCTAGCTTAAATTTATCTCAAAGATGTCAAAGACATAATTTAAAGGTGAATACACTTTTATACATGTGGTATTTTCAATAATTTCACTTTTTATCATGTGAAAAATTGAATAAGCTTTCCATCGATATCAAATTTGCCCAAATCCGGCACCCGGGCGAAGAGTTAGAGCCTTTTTATTGAGATAGTGTATCACCTAAGCCATCAACGTATCGTAGAGCCAGCATAAATGGAAATTTTCAATTTCCAATGTTGCTCCGCGATAGTGGCGCATCGCACCAAAGGCCCAGTTCACAATTGTCTTTTTGCCAGTGAATTTTTGCGATCTCTCCACATCGCGCCAAACTTTCAGGTCACAAACAAAGGGTAACACGATAGCTCCACATCGTGCCACCATGCAGATTCCTAATTGTCCAGTTCTAGTGGATTGGCGCGAGAGTGGCACATCGCGCCAAGGATGAAAATCGGGAATTTTCTAGTTTTTATGATATTAAATCCCAGGGGCCGTTTGATCTTTTCCCATGACTTCAATTCCACCCAATCATGGGATTTAACCCTAAGAGTGCATTATTTGCTAACTTTTGCATTAGTCTCTCAAATTAAAATCAACTCCACTAAAGAACAAGAACCCTAGCTCTCAAATTCAAGGGCCAAATCATAAGAACTCTCCATTAATCCTTCAAAATTCATTAACTCAGGTATGCATAGTGTTCATTCATGGATTTCTTTCATCCATGAAGCCCCAGAATCAAGTTTTAAATCATGTATTATGAATATTATGTTTTGGGTTCATTATGTTTATGTGATTGTTGTTGTATGGTTCCCAAGTTGTAATCTTAATGTGTTTTTATGAAATTACATTAGTATATGAGTTTAAATCCATGAATTGAGTAGTTTATGATGTGTTAATTGATGATTATACCTATGACCTAAGTGGTGCATGTAAGGTGTTTGATAAAATGCCTAGAAGACTAGAAATCATATAATATAGTTCAATTGTGACTTAAGTGATGGATTCATGTTTTACCCTTATATTCAAAGAACTCCCATTCTATAAATGTGCCTTGTAAATGTTTGTTGGATTGCTCATGAATTACCTAATGAAATTGTACCATATTTACATGCAATCCTATTCATGTATAAGTTTGTGATAACCATGTACTTCATGAAATCCCCAACTTATTGTATTATGGATTGTTAATGTTGGTCATGTATTCAAGAATATCACGCCTTGTCAGTTTTCTTCTATCAAGTCCTAGGGGTACTTGTACCCGACAATTTAGTTATGCGTCTAGAGCCAGTCAAGCCATGTTCAGTAGAATTCAGCCAGTCATGTGACTCAGGAAAATTCAGTAAACTTAATAATCCCAGTAAATCTCAGAAAGCTTGGTAATTCAGTAATCTTAGTAGTATTCTGTCAGTCAATGAAACTCCATGAACTTAGTCCAGTTCAGTTCAGTTAATCATGTTCAGTGTCTATTCAGACGGGAGTAGAAGTTAGCGCCGAGTGAGCCCAAGGATAGGAACTCACCTATTATTAGAGGGTGTGGTTCTTAGAAGAAATCTTTGTGCTCCAGAACTACATAGCCAACATAGGTTAAGACATCATAACCTATTATATGAGGGTAGATGAGGTGGCTTAACCTGTTATATGAGGGTCCCACCATTCTCGTTAGAGTAATCTGTTATATGAGGGTCACTCACAGTTTGTCCTTACCAGTGATGCGGTATTGACACCCTTCTAATTGGGGTTACAAATTAGACCCCAACTAAGCCATAATAGCGTATTAGGGGAATATCAGTTAGATGACTACTTCCCAAAGTTACAGTTTCAGACTCAATCTCAGTAATAGAACTCAAATAGTTCTTCAGAATTTTAGGACTGTCAGATACATTTAACTCAAAATAGTACGGAACTCAATTAGTTCCATCAGAACCTAGACTGTCAGATATAGTCGCTCAGTATCAGTTATATTAGTTAATAGCGGCTCATGTTATCAGTAATCAGACTCAGTAATTATGTTATCATGAATTCAGTTACAGACTCTTATTCATGCATGTATTCTCACATTCATGTTATACAGTCAGTTAGCATTGTTCATGCATTTGAACCTTTTGCATTCAGCCTACCTTACTTGCATACCAGTACATTCAAACGTACTGACGTATTTTCGCTATGCTATTTTATACCATAGGTTTAGAAGCACGAGCTTCAGAGCATCAGTAGCATTCAAATACTCAACAGTCAGAGTCAGCAGTGAGTCCTCATCCTTCGAAGACATAGGCATTATTTTGTCATTTTAGTACTTAGTCTATTTCAGTTGTTGGAGTTAGTTGGGGACATGTCCCATCAACTCCTTATTCAAATAGTTAGAGGCTTTTCATACTATCATGATTAGACAGTTATTTCAGTTGTTTTAGGTATTTCATACCCCACCCAGATGTTATATTTTATTAGATATTATGTCTCAGTTTTGAACCTTATGGCCTTTCAGTCTTTATTTCTGCATTTATACAGTATGTTATGAAATGTTCAGGTACATATATCAATCATGGGTTAGCTTGTGGTCCTTCGGGGTCATAAGCACCGTGTAGCATTTTGGGTACCAAATTTGGGGCGTTACAACAACCGTCAAGAAAGCAATCAAAATAAAGGAAATCCCAATACATACAAGAATATCAATTTAGAATGACTTTGCACTTCCTGTGCTTTGTTAATCTATTGGGATTCGTACAACCTTAGATATGGGGTTTAGTTACTCATGATTGTAAGAACACACATAGATTACATAGATGAAAGCACAAGAATGAGCTTTTGAAGAATAATAATGGAAACCCAAAATCTTAAATTAATTTTAAAACATAAAAACCAAGAACAATGATTCCAAGATCAATAATGTATCTTAGAACTCAAAACAATGTAAAAATTATGTAAACTGATAACAAAACATCCAATGGGCAATTATAGATACATCAGAAAACCTATCCTAAATAAAGTAGAAAACTTGAGTTGGCACCAACCTATGATCCTACTTATGGGTCGTAGGTTGTACCTATGAGGCATAAGTAGGCTCGTGGAAATCAGATAAATCTTTAGGATGCAGATCACCTACCTATGAGGGTTACTACGGACCATAGGTAGTACCTATGCCTCATAGGTGGGGGTGTTGGAATCAGAACAAATCATCAACTTGCAGAACTTTGGTTTATCAGCCTATGTTCCCAAACTATGGGCCTATAGGTACTACCTGCAGCCCATCGCTCGTAGGTAGCCTTCTCTAATCTTTTTCATCCCTTTTTCTCATTCTTGGCCTTAAACTCTATTTTTTTGTAAAATAAACACAAAAACACATCACATCTAACAAGAATACCCATGTACTTGCATAATATCATTGTTTTAGGTATCAAAAGTGTCATGAAACCATGGTACATCAGTGATTCTATTTCACCTTACATTTTTATTCTTTACGTGGAACTCCTCTCTAGTAGAATTGAATATGAGGTGAACATCCTTAACTGAACTCCTATTTCCATTAGCCCAAATGGACTAAAAATATCCCATATCTTCTTTGTTGATGACTTAACTCTCTTTGCAATAGCTGTAGCAAAATCTGCACTACCATCATGAATACCCTCTCTAGTTTTAACTATCACTTAGGCCAGAGAATTAATAAGGACAAATCCAAGGTTATTTTCCTTAGGAACTGTAGTAGAAAGTATAAGAAATCCTTTCCCTGCCATATAACTATCCAGGTTAAACTCATTGGGAAATACCTTGGCTTCCCAATATTTCACAAAGCTCCCATCAATGGGGATTTTCAATTTATAATTGATAATCTAAACACCAAGTTAGTAGGCTGGAAAAACAAATTCCTTCACTTGGCAGGGAGAACCAGTCTAGATAAATCCTCTCTTAGCAGTATTCCTACCCAAATCATGCAGTACATTTACTGCCTAGGAAATTCCATAAGCTCATCGATAGAATCCAAAGAAATTTTATATGGGGATCCTCAAAGGAGAAGAATCAAATACACATGGTGGGAGAAGATACCTTGAAACTGCCCAAGAAGGATAAGGGGTTGGGCATACAATAAACTCTGTGGAAGAAGGAAGCTATGCTCTCCAGCTTATCTTGGAGATTGAATAATAACCCCTATAAACTTTGGGCTAGCATTCTTAGAAACAAGTATACTAGGTACAACACTCATTGTGGAAAATAGGTTTCTAGGACCTAGAAATCCATTCAAATTGGGTGGAATATCTGCAAGGAAGCATCTCACTAGGTAGTGTACAATGGGACTAAAGTAAATTTTTAGACTGATAGATAGCTTCCAAACTATAATACTCTAGGGAACACCTTATAGGCCCTCTTCATCAGCATTATGTTGGTCTTTGTCTGTCTGGTATCTAGTTTAATGGAGTTTAGGATTTTGATAGCCTCTCTTTCAACCTTCCTCATAACATTATTCAGTCCATCCAAAGCTTTCTCTTCTCTAATCCTAGAGCTTCCAATAACTTTTCTATATGGAATCTCACTAGTAATGGTCTATTTTCTACTAGCAGTGCCTACAACCTCACTGAAAGCAAGAAGAGAGCTCATAGTAGCCATGTTCAAAGAACTTTCTTGGGTTTTAAAACCTGCACCCCCTTCCCCAGATCAATTTCTTCTTATGGTTACTTCAACACAATAGTATGCCCACTAATCTTACTATTGCAAATAGAGGCATCATCATCAGTCCTGCATGCAATACTTGAAATCAACCTGAAGACCTTTCCCATATATTCTTTGCATGTCCTATCACTCAAGACTTCTGGGACATCCTCCTTTAGAAATCTCCTACAACTTCACTATCCATAAGGAACTTTCATCCTTCTAATTAGGCCAGTACCTGGAACTCTCATCAAGACCATGCCTTTGATCAAATTGTTTTTTTAAAGGAATTTCTTCCCTTTTTCCTCCGGATTATCTGAACAAACAGGAACAATAGCTCTTTCAATAACAAATCTGATAATCCTATCTTTGCTCAATCTTATTTTGAGACTGGAGAATACATCCATCTGAACAAAGACAATCCCCCAAGAAATCATAGCATCTTTATTAACATCAAGTGGAGCTTTTTTGATAGGGGTCACTACAATATTAACATCAAGTGGAACCCTCCTGCTAAGGGCCACTACAAGCTTAACATAGATGGCTCTTGTATTGTTAACCCTAGCAAGAGAGGTATAGGAGGAGTCTTTAGGAACTTCGAAGAAGATTGGGTCTTGGGGTTCCAAAAGAGCTATCATAAACCTACTAACATTGAAGTGGAGCTCTTATCTCTTTACAAAGGGCTCAAGTTGTCTAAAGATAACAACTTCACACCTTTTGAGATCCATATTAACTCAGGAAATTATTACAATGTTCAAGTTGTCTTAGCTCTTTACAAAGGGCTCAAGTTGTCTAAAGACAACAACTTCACACCTTTTGAGATCCATATTAACTCAGGAAATTATTACAATGCTTAAGAATGGGAACCTTCACCATAACCCCATAATTCAGGAATACAGGTCAAAGCTAAGGAGGTTGGGATGTAACATAGCTACAGGGAACAAAATGGAATAGTAGATGCCCTAGCCAAGAAAGGGGCATGCTTAGAAGATTTTTTGACACCAAATTTTTTTGTAGTTCCTCACTTATATGTTCAAGAAGTTGTATAGACAGACATCTTCGAAACTATTTTTATAAGGAGGATAAACTCAAAACCTGATTCTGGAATGGGGAATGCCCCATGTATTTATGTAATTAACCTGGACTGACCCAGCCGACTATGATTTTTTTGTTATTTCTCTTAATATTTGATTATCCAATTAACCAAAAAAAGATGAGGGAATATGACTTGTGAGGGAAGGGATAAATTTTTGCAACATTTATTGTTTAGAAAGATATTATTCAAACATTTGACAATGGTGCGCTAATTTGAAATTTTACGTTCTTATTAAAAAGTACTAACTTGATCTTATGTACTCGTACAATAAGGGGTTGTTTGGTAGGGTATCGAATAGAATGTATCAAGTAGATGGTATAAAAATAGTGTCAATAAAATGCTCGTATAATGTCTAGTTATGATGTTATATATATATATTTCTTCCCCTGTTTTATTTTACTTGACTCATATTAACCTGACATTTCCCTCAAGAAAACATTTATTAGATGTTTACTTCCCTAAATTATCCTTCTTAATAATGCTTTGAAAATTCAATTGATTAATTAATATTTTATGTAGTAATTTAATAATATGGATAGTTTTGAAGGAATATGATAAATTTCTCTTCCTCTCATAAATTGGATGGATATATTAAAACAATTATTTTTAAATAATAGAGGACCAAAGAAAATAAAACGGGGAGCGTAGTTAAACATTTTCTAAATCACAGTTAGGGTTGTGCAAAAACAGAATCGACCGATAAACCGAACCAATAAAAATGTTATTGGGCTATTGATATTGGGTTATTGGTTTGTATTTATTAGGTTATCGATTCGGTTTTGGTTTTAGCCTATTGGGCTATCGATTTAACCAATAACCCAATAAGAATATGCTAAAATTACTATTTTACCCCTATTTATATTATTATATATAAATTTTTATATTATTATTATATATTAATATTATATAGGATACTTATTAGTTATTTTCAATTTTTATTAGTGAGAGAAATAATCATAATTCATAAAGCAGTCATACATACCGATGGTCACACACAACTCACAAAAGTTAAAGTAAACCACTGAACTCTAAGACTAAACCGACAACTGGAGAGGCGAAACAACGAGGGTATCGAGCAACCGACACTCCGACAGCGGCAACGTCGAGGGTCAACAGATGGAAAGGATTTTATCAATGGTTAGTAACTTGTGAGTAATTATTCAAACTCTTTCATCCTTTTCTTTGTACCCAACCCGAAACAAGCACCTGAATCAATTTCAATTTCAATATTGTTCAAGTTTCCCTTTAAGAATCTCTTAATTTTTGTTTAGTTTGAAAGTATTTCATGATTTGTTGTCTAATTATTGTCTAAATTCTATTTTACAGTGACACACACATGGCTGAAATTACTACAACTAATGAGGCAGTGATTCTAGCCGATGAAAGCATTAATTCAAATCTAGCGCGTCAAACACATCCTGTCTAGACGAAGGTAAAGAAAGAAAGAAAAAACGGTCTTGTGCATGGAATCATTTTGGATCATTTGTTGATGAAGAAGGAAATAAGAAATCAAAGTGTAAACTAAAACTCATTATGTAGGATTTGCCGACAACTAAGATTTTATTTTTTATTTTAGTTGTTACTATTTCTATTTTATAAGTATTTTTCTTATTGGTTAAATCAAAAACCGAACCATTAACAATAAAAACCGATAAATCGAAAACCGATAAAAAATATCTTATTGGTTGGTTATTAGTTTTTCATATTTAAAAACTGAAAACCAATAAACCGAACCAATAACCCATCAAACCGAACCGAACCGACTGATGCACACTCCTAATCACAGTGGTAACAATATGAGCTACTATTTCTATCTTAATATATTATATTCAGTGTTATTCATATTTTAATATATCTTATTTATTTAAAAAATAAATTAAACAATCAACAAAAAATAGTGTCTAACGTGACTAATTCAAATATTAGTACAATAAAACCTTTCTAAATTAATATTGTTGAAATCATGAAATATTAGTATTTTATAAATATATTATTTAATCAATAAATTAATATTTATTAATTTAAAGAATGCTTCCAAGATTCAAGAAAGGAGAGTGATTTTGAGTATCTTACTAATATATGAACTTGCGAAAACGATATTCATAAACTTGAGGTTATTAATGATTTGGGTTACCACAGTAAAATGGATGTCAATAGCTTTTTGGATTATCCGGGTGAAAAGTATACTTGCTCAGAGGTCTAGAGCTTAGAAGAAATTGTGAATACTATTGGAGAAAATAGTGTTAGTGATGAAATTAAAGGCGATACAATACTGTTGAAACTGGTTACTCGCAAGGAATCACTTATCGTATTTAGAACTGTTAATAATTTTTTTGTGCAGATTGAGAAGACAACATTAGAAAATTCGGTTGCAATAAGAAAAGTTAAAGATGAGTTTCAACTAGATTAAAATTTTAAACAAAAAACAACTAGAATTATATTTCACTGAATTATCCTAAATATTTTTTGTAATTTTAAAGAATTATACTCTATAATATTAATGGAACGATATATTTATATAGGCGTTTTTTGAAAATATATTAACTTATCTAAATTGGTGATTTTTTCCACTAACCCAAGTCGAAATCGAAGAAAAATATTATCTAAGAGTTTATTAGTTTATCGAGCATTAATTGAAAATTTTTTAAATTTAATTATAATATTAATAAAATACTTATATAATGCTACTTGTGTACACTCTTTTGGAGACTTCTAATAATTGAGCTTCATACTGCAATATGTATTTTTGTGATGTGAAAATATTTTTTAAAAATATATTAATTTATCATATAATAGAAATTGGTGACTTTTTTTCATTAATTCAAGTCGAAATTGAAGAAAAAATATTCTCTAAGAATTTATTAATTTATCGAGAATTAATTCAGAAATTTTTTAATATATTACAATATTAATAAAATATTTATACAATGCTACTTGTGTACACTCTTTTAGAAACTTCTAGTAATTGAGCTTCACACCGCAATATGTATTTTTGTGATGTGACAACGTTATCTGCTCCAATGTATTTTTGTGATGTGAAAATGCTATCTGCTCCACCGGTTGAGTTGTTCTCAATAAAAACAGAATCGTTCTATTTTTAGTTATTTGTTTTTATTCCTATTGTCTTTTGTAAAATTGACAAGTGAAAAATATATTTGCAGGGGCATCAAATCTGATTGCGCCGTCATAATTTGACGTTTTTCGTCAAGTGGCCGACATTTATCGAAAACTTTGTCTTTTAGGGCAGAGCATGTGGCGCGGCGGGCTCAATTAGAGCCGTTACTGTCAATTTACTGACGCAGCCAAATTAATTATTACCTCCCCAGTTAATTTATATAGTAATAGTATTTTTTATTTGATATTGAAAAATATGTTAAAAGATTTTCAAATATTGTGATTTAAAATAAATTTTAGATATTTATGTAGCTGTTAACTATTTTATCAGGTTAAAAATTGATTTTTAAAATTTATATTTTTTAATTGAAAAAGGTTAAATTACACTATATGAATATTGAGATAAAATTATTATACCCTTTGATCCAACTTTTAATTGTTACACTATATAGTCAATAATTCGGCAATGACAGTTGCCGTGGTTTTCAGTGAAAATCTGGTTTTAGCAATGGCAGTAACCATGTTCTTTTGGTAAAAATCTGTATCGACAATGACAATGATCATATTTTTTGATGAAAGTTTGGAGGGTGAATACTCCCATTAAATTGTCCAGCAACCACCGGTAACACTATTAAATTAGTTGTATAATTATGTGTAAGGCATATAACAAGTAAAAGATCGCAAATACATTTATACGCTATTATCTATATCTATAATCTATAATCTATATCTATAATATATTAAAAGTGTGGTATTGTTTGTCTTTTCTTTAAATAAAATTATCTTTTCACTATTTCCCCCCCCTTATATTTAAGAGTTGAAAATTGATTAAATATATTTATGGTGTTATGAAATAATAAAGAATAAAGAACAAGAGTAGAGAGTGATTGTTATTTCTCTCGAGAGATGATTTACAATAAAGGAGGCCCTTCTATTTATAGAAAAATTTACTCTTACTTTCTGAGTAAAAGACAGATACTTCAAATCCTGATAGATATCAACTAGATCTTGATAGATTTTGATAGACATTCACTACAACTGATATACATCAATATCATAACACTCCCCCTTGAATGTCTAATAATACGCATATAGGTTGCCTGATTAAAAATACAAGAAAAATCCAGTGGGACAAAACCTCATAAGAGAAAAAGAGTACAACACATATTAACTCCCCCTAATAAGAACATCCTTGAACCCTTGTTGGAAGAGACTTGGAGAATAAATCAACCACATTGTCACGTGAACGGATCTGTTATATGTCAATATCACCATTCTTTTGGAGCTCATGTGTATAGAAGAGCTTTGGCAAAATGTGTTTCATTCTATCTCCTTTTATGAATTCTCCCTTAAGTTGTGTTATGCATGCTGCATTATCTTCATATAAAATCATGGGTACTTTGTCACATTTCAAACCATATTTTTCTCGAATGGGATGTATTGTGGACCTTAATCACACACACTCTCGGCTTGTTTCATGAATAGCTATAACCTCATCATGGTTTGATGGAGTGGCTATGATAGGCTGCTTTGTAGGTCTCCAAGATATGGCAGTACCCCCACATATAAATACGTAGCCTATTTGAGACCGAGCTTTATGCGGATCAGATAAGTACCAAACATCAGCATAACCAACAAGATCGAGACTGCAATCTTTAAAATAAAATAAGTCCATATCGGTAGTTCCTTTTGGATACAGTAATATGTGTTTGATCTCATTCCAATATCTCCTAGTAGGAGCAAAACTATACTTTTCTAACAAATTAACTGAAAAGACTATATTAGGCCTTGTAGTATGTTGCGGCTCAAACGCACACGTAAGTGCACGTGATCATACAAGTAATATAGTGACTTAGACAGTCAGATATCGTTCCCACGAGGACTAAGCAACTAGAAATTTAAAAAACTTTTAGTTTTAGACAAAGAGGTATTAAGTATTGTAAAATATCAAGATGATTGAAAAATTGTGAATAAAAATTATAAATAAATAAGAAGTAGCAATTTGTGACAATAGTAGAGCAAGCAACAGTTGTAAACAGTAATGATAAAAATTCCAGGGTTGAGACACATCTAACAATCATGCAATTCTACCTTGTTATCACATTCTAGTTGGTTATTGGGTTATTGATTCGCAAGATTTATGGTACGACCTTGGTCTCCCGACCTCAAATCTTCTATCTATCTAAATATTGCACTACAGCTCCAACAGTGATGCAACAGTTCATCTAGATTCATACAACTATCTTCTTGCAATTGAACCAAACAAGACTCCTAGGTATATCCCTATCCTAGGTGCTAATTCAAACCTCTTATTTTATAAAAGGTAAAAACTTTGCTCCTTAATTTCTTCATTTTATCCCATGATTCTCCTCCCGAATTCACATAGAAATATAGATTTATTCTAATGGTGGCCACTCATCAAAATAATAAGCTCAAGAAATTAAGAATAACACATACGATAATCCAACAAGAAATTACGATAAAGAATGTCAAAAAGTAATCATGTTCATGACATACTCAGTACATTCCTGTACTGACGCATTTGCGCTGTGGTGTTTTATTTGACACCATAGGTTCAGAGGCACAGGATCTAGAGTATCCTCAGTAGTTCAGTCCCAGTCAGCAGCAGTAGCGGTGAGTCCTCTTCTTTTGAGAACGAATCTCAGTTTACTATTATTTCTTTAGCCTTTATTTATTTTTAGTTGATGGAGTTAGTTGAGGACTTATCCCATCAACTCCACAGTTCAGACAGTTTAGAGGCTTTTCAGATAGATGTTATTGATATGTATTATGAGTATTCATAGATGTGTTGAACCTTATGGCTAGTTTTTGCATTTATTTCAGATATTATGTAGTATACAGGTATAGATATCAGTAAAGGGTTAGCTTGTGGTCCTTCGGGGTCTTAAAAACCATGTGATGTCTCGGGATGGGATTTCGAGGTGTTACAAACTTGGTATCAGAGCCTAAGGTTCAAAAGTGTCCTAGGGGGTCTGAAAGCCGCATCTAGTAGAGTCTTGTGCATGGGTGTATAGCGTGCCACATTTATGTACAAGAGACTACAGAATGTTCTTAGGAGCAGTTACTCTTCTTTCAATGATCATTTCGTATGAGTGAGCATGAGCTCAAGTTGATCCTCAGTCTAATCCATTTCTTTCTTCCAATTACAGAGTATGCCTCCTCGCAGAGATTTTGTTTGTGGGGTCGATAACCAGCCCCCTCACCCAGTAGATCCTAAGAATGAGAGTGTGTCACATACAGAGTTTTAGGCCGCTTTCCAGGTGCTAGCCCAAGTTGTGACTAATGTTCATGGAAACCGTCAGGCAGCAGTCCCACCTCAGCAAGATGGGAATTCTGCCACAGCAAGGATTAGAAGCTTCATGAAAATGAACCCACCCGAATTCTTTGGGTAAGTAGTAGGTGAGGACCCGCAGTTGTTTCTAGAAGAGGTGAAGAAGATCATCTAGATTATGCATGTTTTTTAGGAGGATAGTGTTGAGTTAACATCTTATAGGTTGAAAGACATTGCTCATGATTGGGTAGTGATGTGAGAGAAAAGTAGAGGGGAGAATGAAGCTCCCGTGACTTGGGTAGAGTTTCAGAGTGCATTTCTAGATAGGTTTTTCCCGCTAGAGATGGGAGAGGCTAAGGTAAAAGAGTTCATGAACCTAAGGCAAGGTTCCATGATCGTGAAAGAGTATTGTCTTAAGTTTAACCAATTAGCTAAGTATTCTCCCGACTTGGTAGCCGACCCTAGAGCGAGTATGAGTAAGTTTTTGCCTGAGGTGTTGAGTGATGTGTTGAAAGAGTGTAGAGCTTCCATGCTCAATAGAGATATGGATATTTCTAGGCTAATGATGCATGCACAACAAATTGAGGCAAATAAAATGAACGAGAAAGAGAGAGTGAATAAGAGAGCCAAGATAGGTAATTGTGGTTTCCCGCAAGCAGGGTCTCAAGGTGGTAGTAGTTCTCAGTATGGTTGAAGATTTTTAGTTCCAGCTCCATCTTCAGCTAGTGTACTCTCACCTGTGTTTGGGGGTGTCAGATCTGAGAGAGTGCCAAGCTTCAAAGCCCAGAGTAGTGCTAGTGGTATTCGTACCCATCTGCGTTGTGGAGAGTGTGGCAGGCGCCACCAAGGTGTGTGTAGAGATGGTAGTGATGTATGTTTTGGTTGTGGTGAGCCAGGCCATAGAATGAGAGAATGTAGAGTGTTGACTCAAAGGGGTAGACTTCATGCGTTTCAGGCTCGCCTTGATCGGTAAGGATTCCCTGAAATAGACCCAGGTATGTTATGAGACGTTCATCTTTATGACATGCATTGTTAGATCCTTTTCTCCCATTTTGAGATTATATATTAGTACGAGTCATGCATAAGTTTCAGATCTTGATCGGTCAATTATGACCCAGTTTGTAGGTGCCCCGTGCACCACTCTAGTATTTCAGCGAAGTGTGTTTAGAGGGACATAAAGTCCCAAGGGGGAGATACCCTATAGTAGTATGATGTTGCATGCCATTAGATTCATCCCAATGCATGTTGAGATTTTCTTTATGGAGTTATCATCAGTTGTTATTGCATTGTCGATCGTACTTTCAAAAGTCAGCTTAGCTGGACATTCATGCATTTGATATGGGCATTTAGTAGAAAGATTTTGGCTTGTCAGCGTGTGTTCAGTCGTGTATTCATGAGATCATCCCAGTTATGAGCCCATGCATAAGATATGCATGTGTATTATGAGAATTGAGCTATAAGTATCATCAATCGAGAATTCCACGCATCAGATATGCATGCCTAGTGTGAAAACTCTATATGTCAGTCGTTCCAGTTGCGTAGTCCTAATCTAAGATGTTTCTATTTCTTGAGTAATTTCTATTGATCCATTTTCTCAGTCTATCAAGAGACATTCGAGGACGAATATTCTCAAGGGGGAGATAATGTAATGCCCTATAAATCCTTTTCCAGTCTAAGCCTTAGAGCGTATTTGGTAAAGCAAAAATCCGAGTTAAAATGTTTCAGAAATATCCTCCCAAGTATGAAATACTTTGAATCGTTTGGGAATTTATTTGAGCATAAATTGAGATCATAGAGGTCTCCTAACTTATGGACGAGTTGAAAGCTTTCCTATCATTTAAGTTTTAGTTACCGTCAAGATTTGGGTTAAATTCAATTGACCATAACTACTTGAATATATCGAATTATAGGACTTATTACATATCAAATAAAAGCTCTTTGAACTATCTTTCTAACTATACTAATTTCGTCAAAAACCGATATAGGAGCAAAGAGTTATGCCCATTTTACTCCAGCACGTCTGGCTGAGAAACTGGTGACGACATTCGTGATAAGCTATCACGCCCGTGACAGCCTATCACCAATGTCGTCAGCCCTGGGTAGATTTCTGACCTCAGTGATGATATTTTGTGATAATCCATCACGCTCGTGACGGCCTATCATCAATGTCGTCAGCCTTAACCAGAAACTCAATATTTCACCTTTTTTTATGACATTCGTGACGGCCTATCACCAACTTGACGGCCTGTCATGAATGTCGTCAAGAATATTTTTCCAGCAATCATCCATAAATCTTCAAGATTTTTTCAAGAACTAAGTTCCTCATAGTGTGGTCTTCGAGAATCATTTATTATAAGTGTGGATAGAGTCTCAAGCATTAGAATTCATCCGACTTCAAATGTTAAGGTATGTAGATAGTGATTCTTAGGTCCCTTTCATCCAAGAAGCTCAAGAACCATTTTTAAAAACTAAAAGATTTTTTTATGTTTGTGAGTTGTTAATGATTTGTATGAGTTGAAATGGATGTTCAAGGTGTTGTGGTGTTTTGATTTATGTTTGTCTACAAAATTTATGAGCTTTGACCAGATTATATGGAACTAATGTGATAGAAAATCATGAAGTTGTTTTCTATGTGATGTGTTCATGACTTTTGAGTATATAAATGGTTGAATAAGCAAAGCATGTCCCCCATAGGCTTGATAAAAATGCCCAAATGAATGAATTATTCCATGGTAGCAGGAAATTCCCAAATAAGTGTGAACCCGTGCATGCCTAGTGTTTGATAAAATGCCTTAGTAAGTGAAATATGCCAAGATAGCATGAAATTCCCAATTAAGTTGTGACATGATAGTAAGAAATTTCCCCAAGCTATGTGATATCCAAACACATGTCAAGACTGATATAGGTATGAAATAACTGAGGTAAAACCTTATTGAATGGAGTACGATCTAGTAGCATGTTTCCCCTACATTATTATATGATTATGTTTCCGAGATGCTTAAAGTGACTCCTTGGCGACTATGATGATGAATAGACGTTTGTGATTCCTAATTACTTGAAGAGTTGTGTTAATAATTGGGAAGATGCTTTGATGATTATGATGATGCATGAATGATTATGATGATACATGGATGATTGTGATGATGAATGAATGATTATGCTTTACTTTTATGCTATCGAGTCTTGGGGTTATTTATACCCGATAATAGAGGTGTTATCTAGAGCCCATATCAGTTTCTAGATAACTCCATTCGAGCCATGATTCTCCAAACTCAGTGAACTATAGAACTCTGCATCCTCAGACAAGTCAGAACTTAAGAAAGTTCAGTAATCTCAGTTATCTCTGTAATCTTTGTATCCTAGTAATCTAGCCTTAGTCCTGTAATCAGCTCAGATCTAATAGTATTCAAGTTTAATCTCAGAAGAGATTCTAGCAATCTATTCAAGCTCTGTATCGTCAGTCAGATACCATGATTCGATACCTTTTTCGTCAGATACAGAACTAAGTAATCTCAGCATAACTCAGTCAGATCTTTTGAGAAACATGATCAGTAACAGACTCAGTTCAGTTGTGTTCAATTGAGAATTTAGTTTAGAGTTTTTCATTTAGGAGTAGAAGCTAGCACCAAGCGAGGAAAGGGATGTCGGCTCTCTCGTCAGAGAGGCCGAGTCGCTAGGAGCAATCCCTGAACTCCAAAACTGCATAGCCAGCACAGGATGCAGGAGTCTCCCGTCAGTAGAAGCTGTCACGTCAGAGAGGTTTGACTATCATATTGCCTCAGGCTGACTTCCTGCAAGGGTCATCCCGTCAGAGAGGCTTGACCAGAGAGATCTTTACCTGTGGCACGGTATTGACACCCTTCCAGCTGGGGTCACAGGTTGGACCCTACCTGTCGTAGGTTGAGGCATGTCGGTTAAGTAACTACTTCCCACAGTTGTAGTTTCAGTATCACTCTTCAAAAATCAAGACTGTGTGGTACAGTCGTCTATCCCAGTATGGAACTCAGATAGTTTCATTAGTTCATGGACCATCCCGTCAGATAGGCTTGGTCTCATATGTAGATGCTTATTATCATTACTAGAGATCTCCCGTCAGATAGGCTTGATCTCTATCTCAGATTCTTTATTCTATTGAGTATTCTTTTTATCAGATTCGGACATGATCATACTTCTTATCATTGATAATCACTTCCAAAATAATTTGTTAGAAAAGTTGATCTCTAATTCTTTTAGTCAAAAGCAGTAAGCTTAGAATTTAGTCCTTGATGTAAGTACATCCAGATCCTCAGTTATCAGTATTAGATGAGTCAGTGATTCAGTATCTCAGTGTTAGTAGTGAGTTCAGTCTGCGGTAAAGTGGTATCTGAGTTTCAGTATCTAGAGTTGCGATGATTGTGTTCATGGTCTGTACATTCATGTATGTGTTCTCATGCGGCATCTTCATGATTATTCAATTTAGATATTGTGCATTCATGAGCCCTTGCATTATCCTACCCCGTTTACATACTCAGTACATTCTTGTACTGACGCATTTGTGCTATGGTGTTTTATTTGACCCCATAGGTTTAGAGGCACAAGATCCAGAGTATCCTCAGCAGTTCAGTCCCAGTCAGCAGCAGTAGCAGTGAGTCTTCTTCTTTCGAGGACGAATCTCATTTTACTATTATTTCTTCAGCCTTTATTTATTTTCAGTTGATGGAGTTAGTTGGGGACTTGTCCCATCAACTCCACATTTCAGACAGTTTAGAGGCTTCTCAGACGGATGTTGTTGATGTGTATTATGAGTATTCATAGATGTGTTGAACCTTATGGCTAGTTTTTGCATTCATTTCAAATATTATGCAGTATACAGGTACAGATATCAGTAAAGGGTTAGCTTGTGGTCCTTCAGGGGCTTAAGCACCGTGTGACGTCTCGGGATGGGATTTCGGGGCGTTACAAATACATACTCCTATTATATTTTCTGTAGGAGTTTTACTCCCTCCATTTGCACTTGCATATATGTTAAAAGTTATCATATTTAAATACTAGTCAAGTCAAAAAGTTAAGCAAGAGTTAATTTTTTTCTTCAACTTTATTTTTAACATTATTTATCATAAAATAAAGAGGGATCTGATATATTAATTAAACTACACTCATAATTATTTTTTTAATGACTCTAATGAAAAGAAAGAGAGTTATGATATATAAAATTTTTGCTTGTTAAAATAACTTATATTTAGATAAAAGAAAACATTACACAAAATATATAAATATTGTGAAATGAAGAAACGTGAGAAATACTATATTAAGACACATTGTAAATTATGGTGTTTATTCGCGGACAAAGACACCAAATAAAAGAAAGAGATTTTTTTTTTGTTGATCTTCATTGAATCGTAGAATTTTTAGTTATATAGATCAATATCTTTCAGTTCTAAATTTTTATGTTTTTTGATTTCTTTCTCATGGTATATTAAGACTCTTGAAAAAATTTTAGGCAACAAATTTTATTTAATAGTATTTGTTATCGTAGAAATTTTTATGAGTTCCTTAATAATGAAATTATGCTCCTCCATTAAAGTGGAATAAGAAATATGGAACATGAGAAGGTTGTAAAAACGGGTCACAACATAAAAATAAGTTTAAAGTTAAAAAAAATATAAAATATTCATTAAAATGAGTAAAAAGCCAATATTAATAAAATATTATTATTGATCGTAGAAAATTTTCACATCACCTACACTAAGCCCAATTATTTTATATGACAGATAAAATAAAATAACTTATTCTTTTATTTAATTTGTTAGTAATGACTAATTTCTTGAATTGAAATAAATCACAAGCAAGTATTGTTATTTATCCTTTTTCTTATTTTTTTGGGATTTTCTTCATTTTTTAAAGTTATCTACTAAGCTTAAAAAAAATAATCAAAAGGTCACCTTTTAAAAATTGAAACTGTCGTTTTTCATGCTCTTTTATTTTAAGGTAATAGTCTCTTGAATGTTTTATGCACATTGAGAATAATTTATATCTCAAATACTGTCAGGATAATTTAGTTGTTACGAAATTTTAATTATCCAAAAATATATTTATTTATTTTTTCTAGATCAATTACTCTTTGTAAAGTTGAGAATGAAAAAATCCTTTCCATAAGTCTATTCAAAATGAATTTGAATTAAATGAATTTTCAATGCGAATATGAAATTAGGAAAAAAAAAATAGTGTTTTACTCATTGAACCATGTTTCATTATCTATAATAATTTTTTTCTTTATTATTTATGTTGTACTCGATCTCAATCAAAATATTCATATGTCAAAAATCAACGTGCAAGTCTACAAAAGAATTATGATTCAATTAGAAAAATAAAATAAGATGAAATTTTAAAGGAAGAGAATAAATCAAATAAAGAAGTAGAATAAAACGAAAAAATTAAAAATAAATGAATCTAAGTGTCTAAAATAATCGGTTCTAAATTATCTTGAAATCTTTTTAAATTTTTCATCTGCAAAATACCTCAAATCAATAAAAATTAATTCTATATTAATTAATAAATTTAATAACAGAACGATAGTTCTTAAAAGATGTTTAAAACTACCATATATATAAATTATTGAATAAAAAGAAAAAGGAAAAACAGACAGATAGATAAATAGATAGATAGATAGATAAATAGATAGATAGATAGATAGATAGATAGATAAATAAAAATAATCTCTCGCCCAAGCCCATTTATGGACATATATTGCTTCTTCTTTTCAAATGGTCAAACGGATTCAAATATCAAACTTGTGCAGGAAACCTCCTTCTCTAACTCTCACTCCGATCCCATTCCCCTTTCCTCTTGTTTCTCCAAAGCTTGCAGATTTCATAGACTTCATTTTTTCTTAGTAACCTGAAAGGAAAAAAATAAAGAAAAGAAATATCAAATAAGTATATATTTGAAAAAAATGATATAATTTAAAAACAACTATAAAAGCATTATATTATGACCTAATACGAGAATTGAAGATTTCCACATATAAAAAGTATAGAAACAAACAGAGAAAAATGAATATCAAACACAAACACCAATATCTATTCTATAGATGTAGCATGTCAAGTATCTCTCTTCTTATTTTTTTATCATTAATTATTAATTATTAATGTTAATTAATACCAAAATATATTTTTTCCTAATGTGAGGAAAGATATTAATGTTAGTTAATATCAAAATACGTTTATTGCATGCTTCTGAAGTTTGATAAGGAATAGTTTTTTTCTCTTTCCGTTTTTTAATCTTTAAAATAAATTTAATTAAAATAAATTATTAGAGTGAGGAAAGGTTTAAAATTAATGGTTCTTTAATATTTTTAAATGCTTGGTGTTTTTAATTGAGCAATGATATGAATAATTAAAGAGTAATTATTAAATGTATTTTAATTTCTAGAAAAATATTTTGAGAAAAGTAAAAAGAGAGAAAAATCTCAAAAATTTGAGAAAAAAGATAAATAGGATCCCTTGCATATATATATATATATATATTCCATTGTCTATCTTTACCTTCTTTTCAGCAGGTGTAGCGAGTAGTTTTGTGCACCCTAGGAGCAAACCATCTATATCCAAATGGAAAGAGAGAGAGGCTGCATATGGTTGCGACTTGCGACTCGCGCAAGGATGCGACAGAAGACTTCAATATTTTTGTGTAATTAGGGTTTTCTTATCAAGTTTTTTTTTTTTTTTTTAATTCCGAAATTGCCCTTCACAGAAATACATGATCCGTTTGTTCTGTTAACTTGAGTCAGTAAATAGACTAAAATCGTTCACCTTAATTAATTCAAGGTTAAATTGCAAAGTTAAATATAACAGGGATCAAAAGTGGTATTAGGCTATACACGGTTGAAAAATGTCATTTTCCCTTCTCAATATATTCAATTGCTAATAACTGAATTTAATGAGTTACGCTAAAACTTGTTCTTAACCTCATATAAATTCAATTGTACTGTTGTCCTTAAACTTCATATCAATTCAATTGTACTGTCTAACGGTAATCAATATAGGTCCTCATTTGTTAGAAGAACCCATGCACTGGAACATTGTCTGAACGATACATTTTGTTTTCATCACCAAGAAAGAGCCACAGTTAATAAACAAAACAAATAATGGTGAGAAACAACTGAAAACAAAGGGGAAAAACTTTTATTCTCTTCATAAACATCCAAGGTATTTTATGCACTACACTGCCCAGAAAAAAATAAAGGAAAAAGATGTACAGGTTATTAGAAAATCCTTTTCGAACCCACTATGCTCCACCAAAAAAAAATCTTCCAAAAATTCTGTTCCTTCATTTGATTGATCACTGTAACTCCCCAACAGGCGCTTCGTTGAGCCAGAGGAAATGGATGAAATCATACAACTTTCCACTCACGCTAACCTGCTCAGTAAATCAAGTAAATAAAAAAAAAAGTTCAGTTGAAATCGCATTTTAGACACTGGGCATAGACATATATGTGAAAAACCACTAAAACTGCAGCATGTACTAGATTTTTGAACCCATAAAAATGTTCTGTGATACGAGTCTGAAGTATAAGAATTGAAGATTGTATTTCTCATCAGTATACCTTGTATGGTGTTGGATTTAGTCTTCTCATGTGATCTGGCCGCATTTGCTCCAGTTGTTCAATACACCGTTTCCTGATCTCCTTCAGTGGAGGCAGATCTTCCCGTGTTTTATCTTCGGAAATGATAACACCAACATCAAGTTTTTCAATAATGCTGGATAAATTCTTGCAAGAACAGTTGATTTGGAGGCATAGTTCAGTGGCGTGTTGAAAATTTGTTGTAAGAGGTATTACCTAAAGAGTTTTCACAGGGAGTGGCAACATATGAAGTAGAGGTTCGCGAGAAGCTGCACAGAAGCCCCAAAGCAGGTGTGAGAGGTTGGCGACGGTGGGTTTTAGGAGAGGTAGAGCTAGATCGAAGAAGCATTGGGACAGGAAATAGTGCACCTACACACTGCCGAGGCTATGGCCCTAGATTGGAGGATATGGAGGTCAAGAATTAGGGTAGAATGATAGTAGGTAGTCGAGCGTTATTTAGTTTCCCTTATCCGTATTATTATTAGTAACTCTCCTACTATCGTATTCTTCAATTTTATTAACTATTGGTTTCTTTGTTTCGTTAATTGTACTATTTTTGGTTGTGACAGTCCTTTTTCCATTATATTCTATATAGTTTCTTCACTACTGTATTTCCTTTCCTACTCATTTTGATATGATTTGCTTGAGCTAACGGTTTATGGGAAATAACCTCTCTACCTTGTGAAGGTAGGGAGGCTGCTTATAAATCACCCTCCTATACCCCACTTGTGAGATTACACTTGGTATGTTGTTGTTGGCATCAACATTTGAATTGAACAAGTAGTCAAGATCACTATAATGGAAAGAGGACCCAATATCTTCATTTTGCTTATCATCTAAATATGAATCGGTGTCACGTGACATTAGTTGGGGCAAGGTGTATCCACCCCTGGAATAGTTGATAAAACTGAAAAAGACTCTGTCAAACACTATAGCGAGCATGATAAAGAAATGACACGTATGAAGTAGCTATGGGCAGAGATACCTAGTACTGGCAAACGACCGCTATAAAGAAATGGCAAATATTTTAAGAATTTGACATCAGTACCACTACATGCAGAAGCACTGCCAACTGCTACAGATTACATTCTAACAACAGCTTTTCACATTTTTGATTGCGGAAATGAGACAAGGAAAAAATTGTAGAATCTAGCTTCTTTATCTAAATCGTCAACCTCCCCCCTACCCCCACACCACCTCCCAAAAAAAATATATAAAGAACATAAAACTTAAATGGCTTGGTTGTTTTTTGATGCCTAAAACCTCCATATGAGATGATTTGAAGAATGTCCTCATGAAATAAAAACACAGCAGTTTAAGTCCTAGGAACTTTAGCAATACCTTGCAACTCACAAAATGTTGCTAAGACATCCCGTTATGAATTTAGGAAATGCAAAACTGTAGGGTCAAATTCTTTAAAAAACATTTTCCAGCTTAAAAATTAATACAGCATAACTCAAAGCTAATAAGTCTCACCTGAACTTCCAGGCCAAAAACACTTTAAAAGCTCCTCAATACGCTGGGGCACAACATATGCCCGTTTAGATTCAATAAATGGATGACGGCACAAAATCCGTTCACCTACCTGTCAATTTTTCTTTCTTTGTTAACCATTGTATACACCAGATAAATCTTATGGAATGACACGTAAGAACTAGACATGACAAGCTTGATAAAACATCTTAGGATGAACCGATAAAAATAAAATAAAATTAAAGTACCTTAGGAGGACGCTCATTTTCACCAGTCATTATGTCGACAAGGGGGTAACCTTCCTTTCCATACAATCTGAAGCACCGTTTTTTACATGGAATAGAGACCTAGAAAGGACACAGAATGAATGTCCATATCATGGAATGAAACCCATATTGGATCTCAAATGCCAAGATACCATAGTTTCAGCAAACCTTTGTAACTTCTTCAGAAAGTTTGATCCTAGGTTGATTATTGATCTCAACCAACTTGAAAACAACACCAAGTGCGGGCTGTGCGTAACAGGTAACCAAATGTGTTCCAATACCAAAAGAATCAACGTCATGGCCCTGTTTAGGAAGTAAGGCAAATATCTACCTTTCAATCAAGGGAAAACAATTGAAGGCAGTGGATAAAAAGGCATGATTCAAGTTATGGACTCAAGATATTGAGGTTAAAATAGTGAAAAGTATGTTGTTGGGAGTGTATACTCATGCCTTCAAATTTTAAAACAACAAGCATGCACTAGGAGGTATGAATTTCCCTGATGTATTCTTGTATGAATTTTTTCCTGATTCGTTCAACTGACATGAGCAGGAACCACCACATATTTTCATTACTTAATGGTGTTTTTGTTGCTTAAAACCTAGCTCAGTTTACTTCCCAAATTAAGACGAAGAGATCTCAAATTACACCACACTGGAGAAACATTTGACATTTTAAGGAGTTGTCTTCTAAAACATCATATGCAACAAGAGAAACCACTCATGCAAACCACTGAAACACACAAACACTCTCTCTCTCTCTCTCTCATTATAAAGGTCGAACGACGTAGGACAAGATTCTATATGCTACGCCTGTATTAGATTCCTGGTTCTCTAACCTGTTTCTTTAGTGCATCCAATGTTTCCTCATTAAGGTCATTGCTAGCTGTGATGTTCATCTTTCCAAAACCAGGCACTCCAAACTCTTTTTCAATAGTTTGAAAGAATTTCCGGGCTTCGCATGACTGATAAGCAAGATCACCAGAATCTAATCTAATGCCAAATACGCTATACCTGTAAATATAACATTAAAAGATCAATAGGGCGTGGCCATATTGCAACAACCACAGTAGAAAATAAAAATACATCAATTACAATTAGACTTTTAAAAAAAAACAATGGTCTAAACTAAAATAATAAGTCTTCAGAGGAGAGAACTATTAACTAGGACAGCAAAATGGAGTAATCGTGCTGAGTTCCTATAATTGGCATAGCCCGTTATAATTAAGAAAGAACCTCTGCTCTGTCGACCAAGAGAAGTGGATAATTTTATATAACCATGAACAGAATAAGCTCAAGCGAAAGAAGGCCTTTGATATCTTAGCTTCTCAACTCCTTTTTGTTTTTCAGCTATTTATTTTCCATTTTTTTTTTCTTTACTTTTTGGGGTGTGGGGGGCAGGGGGCCTTACTATAGCCGATCCGATTTCTGTGAGACCTCTTTCTAGAAAAATACAACAAACAGCTACGCCTCAGTCCCAAATAAGTTGCAGTCAGCTACATGAATACTCATTTCATCATTTAAGCTGATATCATATCATCATAAGAAATAAAAAAATAGAAGTGAAAAATATGCCAAGAATATGTATAAATAACACTACTATTAATAATTAGTGTTTCATGCAATCTAAGACTTATCCACAACTAGTAGCTATCGCTTGCATGGATCTTTTTCTTCTATTTTGCCCTATTCTTAGCTAGTTCATAAACGGGAGAGATCATAAAAAGGAAACATTAACAATACAGAGATTGAGAACAACATAAGACTAATAAAATAACACTAAGAATTCCGGCTGACATCTCCTTTTCCATAGGTGCATTATTTCACCAAAAGATTCAACAGTACACCTTTTAATCCATTAAGCATCATACGAAGTAGCGGAAACAAAATAGAACTTGTCATGGCACGTACCCCAGGTCATTAAGAGCAAGAGCAACTGCACAAAAATTTGGAACACCACTTCTCATGACCTGTTAAAGTACATGCTACAGAAGGTCAACGTCAACAGAAAGTATGTGCCAGAGCAGATTACCAGAACAGAGTGGAAATGCACCATAATACAAATTATGAAATTAAATTGAAAAATCCTACAAGTTGAAGGTTATGCTTGAGCTGATAACGGGATACCATGACTATTCTAATCTGTTTCAAAGTAGATTTCCTTAGATTAAGATATTGATGCAAATTAACTTTGAGCCTACCAATAATTTTTGCTCTTTCAACTACACATGTATAGTTTATAGATAACAAGGTCAAGTATCGGGAAACAAAATAAAGCAGTGGCATAAGTATCTAAAATTGCACTTACATCATAAGTGTCCACAAGGGCCAAAAAACTTCCAGGAAAGGCAAGCCCATATGAGGTAAAAGCTGCTAACTCACTTTGGTTCGTCTCATTGAAAATTCCACCTAATAAGCGTGACCGCTGAAGGTAGCACAGTCATCATAACAAGGATATCCAAGCTCAAAATGGAAGAGAAGAAGCATCAACCACCATCATCACTTAAAATTTGAGGATAATCAAGATTCAAGAGCTGCTCAATTCTGATACAGTATCGACAGCTTGCAATCTTGAATAGAGGAAGGGAAGATGGGAAAAATGAGACAGTCCCTTCAACTATATTATACAGACTTCAATACAGATATGCACAGGAACTAAAAATGCACCCAGATGATAGAAGATTTTAATTTATTTTTGGCTTTCAGCTTCAATACTGGAGTGCCAAGATAAGTCTGCAACAGATGAAATTGTTTCCACGTAATCACTCCTATATAATATATAGGATTTTTGTTACTTATTTGGACACCAAAGTCTTTTCCGGGGTGCATAAGTAAAACATGAAGGGAATGATGAACGAGCACGACCTAGACTGATCTGCTAAGCCGCTTGAACTGGTATTTGGACTAAATCACTCAACTTCAAAAGTGAAATTTCCCCAAGAAGAGTCTCTCAAATGGGAATCACACTTTGGGAATCACAAGTTACAATTAACCACTTACCCACTAAGCTTCCTGCAACTTCAAGCTACCACTTAGGTTAAGGTGCATTCACTCGTCACAAGGTCCGAAACATAAGACAACCAAATAACCTTACAAAGGGGCAAAGAGCTTGAAAACCACCTGAATTGGATAAACCCCCGACGCTTCTAATATTAATCAAATTTGAGTAGTCATACAAGAAGATTAGAAGCCCCGAGTAAAATTAAAAGGCAAAAGTAAAAAGGTGAAGCCAAAACATAAAGGTACTTGAAAGTAAGGAACAAAATATTGGTTAAAGTGCAAACTTAGAACTAAATTGATATATTTAGAACAAAAATCTGATGGCTGGAGATTGAAGTAGATAATAATAAGCCAACAAGGACACAACAGTTAACTTAAGAGGGTGAAATAATACCTTTAATTTACCAAGCCACGTCTTCACCAGACTAACAAAATCCTTACAAACACTAGAACCACCATGGTGTTTAAGTGATTTTTCTTTGATCTCATCTGGGCTCTGCATAATATTAGATCAAATCACATAAGAGATAACTTCGAGCCAGAAGTATTGAGCATCTAGAGAACAATTACAATTTAGATAGTCCTTATATTAGTTGAGTTTACATTCATTATTAACAAGACAAACCAGACAAACCAATCAACAGAAAAAAACAAACTTTTAAATTAGACACCATGCAGAAGACCGGGCCTCACTAGCTGACCGCTAACAAGCCACTTATTAAGAAGTGCTAAAGCTGGAAATGAGCATTGCTTTACCATATGGAGAACAAGAAGCTTGTTATGTAATGCAAGTATATGTCACTAAGGAGTAAGGGGTCGTTTGGTAGTGTGTACTAAAAAAAATGATGCATGCATTAGTTTTGTGGATTACTAATAGCTTGTTTGGTACAGTTTTTCATCCGATGTATTGCTAATTCTTGCATTAGTTATACACTCTATTTAATATTAAGGAGTATATTACTAATGCATGGAAATCCATGGTATTAGTAATGGAGGATATTTTTGTAAAAAAATATTTTTTAGAAATTATGCCGTAAATATTATTTTTAATACACCAAACCAAACACTACATACGAAAAATGCAAGCATAATTAACACAAGCATAACTAATGCAAGCACTACTAGTATACTATATTTTGCATTATTCTTATACACTCTACCAAATGATCGCTAAATATACTTGTTCTCCGAGAAATAGTATATCTACATGAATGTATGCACTTATGCCAAAAAGGACCTACAAAGGAAACACATCTGTTCTACTTTTCCAAATATAACTTCTGCAAATGAAATCTTTGTTTGGCAGCCCCTTTAACAATCAAGGGCTCTATTATACAGTTCAAACTAAAATCAGTTAAACCTCAATCCCAAGCCTCCATTACAGAGTTCATAAACATAAATCTCCTTAGCAACCAAAAAACCATCTTTTCCAATATCCAAATCGGGCTTATTTGTATCACCATGCCAGATGTATTTTAAGGAAAAATGGTATGTGCATCAAAATAAAAACTAGAAAGGATCAAGATGAAGATATGCATTTACTGAAATGACAGTAACAATAATAATAGTAATTTTAGATGTTGAATCAATGCAAACTAGACTTCATGGAAAAAGATGAAATTAGAAGATTTAGGGTGCGTTTGGTATGAAACAAAGTGACTTTTTCATATAGATTTTCTAGTTTTTTGACAAGTAGAAAATGTTAATCAACTTTTGTGGGTGTGGGGTGTTTACAGTTGGATGGGGTGGGAGGTGGAAACCATCAGTTGAAAATGATTGTTTAGAAAATAACCTACATCCTCTTGCTAAGGAAGTTATTTTCTAGAAGTTAGAGGACAATGTGTCCTTAAGAAACAAGAAAAATTCAAAACATTTTAGCCAACCATACATGGGAAAGTGTTGATATTAATCTCTTCATTACTAATATCTGCATGACTAATCCTTGCATTAATAATACCACAATAACTAATCCCTACATTAGTAATATCTACATAAATCTAACCAACAATAGAATGACCCTTCGTGGTCATTTGGTAGGAGGCATTAGAGGAAATAATACATGTATTAGCTTGGTCTTATTAACAATAGAATGACCCTTCGTGGTCATTTGGTAGGAGGCATTAGAGGAAATAATACATGTATTAGCTTGGTCTTATTTAATCTTTTGTTTGGTAGTGTTTCCAATCGATGTATAACTAATACTTGCATTAGTTATGCACCCTACTCGGTCCTATTTTTATATATAGTAAATATGGCATTAACAATACAGGGTACTATTTCCATGCTAATACACCCCATTCATTTAATACAACAAACGAAACAGTCAATAAAAAATAATATATGTACTACTAATCCTAGAATAACTAATCTTAGTATTATTAATACACCCTATAGAGTACTCTTATACACCTACCAAACGACCCCTTAGTGTTTTGATAATTCTACGGCACCTTTCGGTTATGATCCTAAAACAGCATGTAAGCAAATATGATTGTGAATTGTGTGGGACAAAAAAACTTTTGACACACTTATACACTTAAAAGTTCCACTTATATTACACAGAACGAAAAGTTGTTGCGAAGTTGCACCTACCATAAATGAACTAACGAAGGCATGGGAATGTGTTCCTCGAAGCGGGATCCCAAATAAATTTCCAGCTGCCACATTGCTGCCAAACAAAGTTTTTGGAGCGAGATATGATCCTCATGGCTAGATTAATATGATAACCAATTAAATCTCAAAGAGAAAGGAAAAAAGTACCACAATGCTCTAGGCTTCACCGAAGAAGCAATTTATTTTTAACAAAGCACAAAAGGCTAATAGAACTCTTAAGTTGCAGCAAATGCAACAGTCAAAAATAATTTGAGAAGTTAGAGTTGCTTGTCAAGAGATAAAAATTAATCTTGTTGACAAAAGCCCGGTCCATCTGGAAAGCAAAAGGAATAGACATTCAAAGTAAATGAAACTTGTGTGTGGATAAACTCAATTGATGTCAACCATCCATATAGAGAGCCTACTCTAGCATTTATCTTCATGTCAGCTTTTCTATTTTAGGGTCAATTCGCATGACTTTCAGGTGTAATGATCCTTTCAAAAAAGGTACAGTTCTGTTTCTGGAAGAGCTAACACTAATCCTTTACCTATAAAAGAAATCTTTGGAATTTAAAAGCACTTGATCTAAAAACACATTGACACGACTGGCGACTTCTATATATTGTGTAAGCTTGCTCATTGCCGGTCTCAAGCCTAAAAAGTGGAAGAGGGCTGCGTAGGCTACTAGTCAGCATAACTCTAGTCAGTTTAAGATGAATCCTCACAAAATAAATAAGCTTAAATGGAGCGACATGGACAGTATAAGGATTCATATACCCGATCCCTACTTGATTCCGATTGAGGCGTAGTTGTTGTTGTTAGTGACTATCAATGAACTACTTGTTCAAGAGTCTGGCCAGTCGACAGTGTTCTCAATTATACCAGTTGTATTGTGACACATTTGTACTGTTTTGACAAATTCGTTTACTTAATCTTTTATCACAAACTGATTCTACGAATCTTAAACTTTTATTTTCAAAACAAAAAAGGATGTCCAGATGAATTTAAGAACTGAATCTAGTTTAGAAAGAGAAATAGATAGTGGCACTATTTCATTTGAGAAGATCACGACAGGATAAATTGTGTATGGAATCACCTTGTTGCATCAAATCCTCCCATGTAGCAATATCTAGAAGCAGAAATACCACCATCCGGACCCTACTCATGAAGAAGCAAAGATTGTGGAATAATTTTTAAGAGAGACCTTCCAATTTCAAGTTATCGTAAAGAAAGATGAAAAACCTGTGCTCTTCGAAGCCCAAATTCCAACAGCAATTTGGACTTTCCCACAACAAAACGATGTCTTGCGGCATTAGTAGTTACTAGCGATGCATAGTTTATGAGATTGACAAATGCAGTTTCCAGTAGTTGAACTACCTTTAAGATTCAAAAGCAATCACCAACCATTAAAATTGGATGTAAGTTTGAGAAACACATGAAGCATCAGCACTGAGAACAATGCATCTTTCACGTACAAGCAGGAAAAAAGGATAGTTTAGTTGGTACTCACAGCAATTGGCCCTTCAATCCTCATCAGTGGTACTTTGGGAAACACAACTGATCCTTCAGGTATTGAATATATCTCAATATCTGAACAGTTAATTCCTCTAAGGTAGTTATAGAAGGCATCCTACAAAATCCATTCACAGGTGGTTATTACTCAGACACTACAGACTGTAAGCATGTAAAACAATTCTTTAAGTAACAGGAAAATGTAGTATGAAGGCACAATCAACTAGAAGATGAGATACTGAAACACTACCTGATTTTCTAAACAGAATGAGATGATACGTTCATGAGAGAGGAAAACGAAAATTCTCAAAGGAGATGCAAGCTTGGATAACTATTTGAATAGAATTACAACTACTCTGACTTGCCATAACACCTTCATTAAATTCATGACAATTTAGTGTTCTGCTATGGGAAGAACTTTTTTCCTTTGTGTTCACCAAAAAGCAATAGCACCAAAAGTGCAAATACCAATTGCAAGATTAAAAAATAAGATGAAGACTGCTTTTGACAAAATTATCTAGATACATTTTGATATGTTGCCAAAACAACATATGGAATTAGAGTATCGACTAGAAATGAGCCACCAGTTCACTCACAACCACTCATGCTTATGTAATCTCATTAGTTACCCAGGTTTTCCCCAAAAGGAGATAATCATATTTCATTAAGGCATAATGAAACAGGAAAGACACTAATCATCCCGAATTCATGCAGAACTATCTTATAATATCATATAGCGATAAAACAACTAATGACCCTAAAAGGACAAAAGGATACAGGAAGATTTCTATCACTCCTATGCTTCTACACACATTACAGGTGCTTATTTATTTATCAAATAATTAATCTACCTCACAAGAAGGGGGTAATGATGATCTGATAAAAGTTATCTCATCGTCAGTTAATTTGTAATGAGCAATAAACTTTATGCATTCTTCTAATCCAGCAAATATTGTATATTCACCACCAAACGGATTCTTCCGGAAATACAAGTCAAACCTGAAATATTCAACCAAATGGGGATAAGTCATTCACTTGATTTTAGATGAGCAAACATCTGTTTGACAAACGAATAAGAATGTTACTGTTGTATACTTGAAATAAACAAATAAGTGTGTCCCTCGCTGAAATGATAAAATAAACAAATAAAAAGGATATCATGCTTTAGGGGTCGTTTGGAAGCTGAATTGCAGATGAGTTACACAGGTAATAAATTCTACATAAGTAATATAATGTTTGGTAGTTGATAAGGAGGTACGTTATTCATGCAGAAAATTAATATGTTGTTTGGTTTTCAATTTAGAAACTTGCATAACTAATACATATGTATATACATATACATATACATATACATATGTACATATATACATACACATACATATGTACATACATATATACACATACATACACATACATACATACATACATACATACATACTTACATACTTATATATATATAATATATATGTTTGTGTTTTTAGGCATAAAGATCTTTCACAAAATTTTTGACATTATTATATCGAGGTGTATTCTCCTGTGTGGATGCAATAAAGTTCTTTTCAGTCTGGCAATACTGAAAAGATCGAACACTATAATGAATGATTGTCACGACTTGTTAGACGGTGAAGGTTTTATGAAAATCCTTAACGGATTAAAAGGTTTTAAAGTGATTCCACTGAGTACCCCAATGACTGTGACATCACTTAGTATAAAGAGAACATCAATTTCGATGTCATGAAAATGGTTAAAAAATACCATGTCTTAGTGCAAATGATGCACTTAAGTACCATGCTATTATAATTCATGAGAATATTTTTCGTAATATGCAGGAAAGATATAATTTCAATTTTGTGTGGAGGTATTTAAGTGAAGCAAGTATTGATATATATATATATATATATATATATATAATTAGTTTTGATGAAGCTAATACATATACAAGTTATGAGGGAATTTGTCTATTATTTTATATATAATAGAAGGCGGAATAAGCAAAAAAGTGAATAACTTTACTTGGTATAACTAATTCCTAAAAAAAAAAAGATGCACGGATTCCCTTATAAAAAGATTCATGTATTACTAATACCAAACTACCAAACACTAACCAACTACAAAACAAGGAATAAGGCATAAGTAATCATGGGATTAATTTTAGGGTTAGCTTATCCATATTTGGTTGGGATAAAATGTAGAGGATAACTCATTCGAGATTAGTTATCCGAGATAACTTAACCCAGAATTGTAGTGTTACTTTAATCCCACTTTGAAGGTGGGATAATATCATAAATAGAAATGCAAATTAGAATTCAAAAGTTAGTTAAATACAGTGTTGGTACAGTAGTTGAGTTCCAGAAATTAGTTGAGAGCAGTTAGTGGAGTCTGTTAGCTACAATTGTTCAGTTAGTTAGAATAACTGATCAACTTCTATTTTCTATTAATAGTTGATGTAATCACTCAATTACAGCATGATATGAAATAAACCCAATTCCTTCTCTCTCAATTATCTTCTTCTTCCGTGATTGTATCCTCGAGTTAACTCCTGAGCAATCAACTCGATCCTCGAATCCTTGTGGTTCCTACAATCGAGTAACATTAGTATCAAAGCCATTCGACCTCGGCAACAATGGTGAAAGGAGCAAGAGTAACTGGTGACTCAACTTCAGAAACTGCTACTGCAGAAATTAGGGATTTAAGTGGATGTTGCTGAGCTTGGTAACAGAGGTAGGACATTTAGCTGGCAAGGTTTCATTATTGGAGAATTTAGATCATGCTGTTACAGAATTGAAACAACAATTGATGGGGGAAAATAGGAGAAACACCATTCAATTGGTGCATGAAGAGGCACAGGACCATGAAAGAGGAATGGGGAATCGCAGGGAAAAGGATAGGAGCCCTAATTTTGGTAATAATTCTCCTTTTCATGTTGCTTCGAATTTTCAACTATCGCATTTCACGCAATGGTTAAGAATGGATTTCTTGAAATTTTCTGGGGATGACCTTCGATCTTGGTTGTTTAAGATTGAGCAATTCTTCTCTATAGAGAATATTGCAGCTGATGAGAAGGTTAACATTGCATCATTGCAATTGGAGGGTGAAGTAATCCAATGGCATGTTTCTTTTATGAGGTATAGACAGTACTCACAAACTATTAGTTGGAAGGAATATGTTGGTGCTTTAGTGGAGAGGTTTGGGATCGATTTTGATGATCCCATGGAAGAGATTAAAAAGATTAAGCAGATAGGAAGTGTAAGGGAATATCAAGCAGCTTTTGAAAGAAGTTTGACAAGAGTGAACCTATCAGAAGAGAACGTTATCAGTTGCTATATTGGGGGCTTAAAAACATAATTGAATATAGTTGTTAAGATCACCAAACCTTCCTCTCTCTCTCCAGTATACAAAAATGCAAGAATGCAGGAGGCTTATCTGTTGTCTATGAGGCAACACCCCACTAATCATTCTCAGGTAACTGCAAAGAAGTTTGCAGATCAGAAGTATTCGAGCAGCAAAGGAATTTTGCCTACTCCTTATAGCACAAATTCTGGTTTTCTAAGGGATTGAATAGGAGAACTTTGAGTATTGAAGAGATGAATGACAAAAGGGCAAAAGGCTTGTGCTATTTTTGCAATGAAAAGTATATGCCTGGACATAATTCTAAAACCTCCAAGCAATTGTATCTGTTAGAAGTAGATGAGACAGAAGAATTAGAGGCACCAGTTAAAGATTCAGAAGCAGAAGCCCAAGATGAGCTTGTTGATAAGCAAGAATTAGGGCAGCCTGTAGCTAAGTTGCTCGGACTCGGGTGCGGGTATCCGAGACGATGCGGATCCGAGAGTCGGATTCGTCAAAATATAAATTTTAAGATTCGGGGGTGCAAATCCGAGAATGGATACGGGTGCGGGAATTCGGCTAAAAAAAATCAAATATTATAAATATAGAGTTATAAAGGTATTCTAAAAATAAAAAGTTAACTATAATTAAGAGTACTTTTTCCTTTTTTCAATGTTAGGGAAACTTACTTTTAATTATATATTAATATACATTTTTTATATAATATAAAGAATATTAAATACAAAAGTCGGTTGCCATCAGTCCAATAAACCAACAGCTGTCTCGATTTTATTAAAAAATATATATTGTTAATATTAATATTAATAAATATTTACATAACAACACAAACAAATAAACAAATATTAACGTTGCTGTCTTGTTTTTATTAAATAATTATTAATAAATATAAATATATATATATAACAACACAAACAAATAGAACGCCGACGCCAACGGGGTGGCACATCAACAACGACAGATGATTGACGACGACAACTGAGGTGGGCCGACGACGACGGTGGTTTCTCGGCGACAGTGACGGCGTTGGTACATCGACAACGCCGTCTCTCTTCTGGTGGTCGCTGGTTGGAATTTTTTCAGTAAGTCGCCATACGCCAGTTAATTATTCGATTTTCCCCTCAAATTTCTTCATTAATTTGGTCAACATCTCTAAAATCGTTTGACCGAATCGGAGACGGCGGAAGCACCCGCACACACTTCAGTCTCGTGTCGAAACGGGTTAGGCAGCAAAACGGCCGAGTCCGAGTAACATAGGCCAATAGAACACATGGAGATTTCTATGCATGCCTTGAATGGATCCTTGGGATTTAGGATCTTGAAGGTAACTGGTTATCACTCAAAAATGGAATTGCATATACTGATTGATACGGGGAGCTCTTATAACTTTATAGATCCTGAATTGGTCAAGAAGTTAGGGTGTGAAGTGAGATTTATTAACCCCAAGGTAGTGGCTGCCGCAAATGGAAGTATGAAGGTGGATAAGGTGACTACTATAACTTGGTTGTTACAAGGTGCTGAATTTTGTGTTAATTTCTTATTGTTACTTGTGGGACCTTGTGGTGTTGTATTGGGAGTTCAGTGGTTGCTGACACTTGGTGATATCAAGTTGAATTTAAGGAATTTGACGATGGAATTCTGGTATAAGGGGAGAAAACATCTATTTAGAGGCTCTGGCTATCAAGTGCTAACTCCTAGTGCTGGGAATTAGCAAAGCACTCAGGAATGCAATCTCAATTGTGTATGATTTAGGTGATTCCTTAAGGAATTGATGAAGCAAAGTGTCATCCTTCAAAAGTTGACACTGATAAAAAAGAAGATCCTGCACTTTTACAGGTGCACTTTGACAGGTATTATCAGAATCTGTTGCTTTGTTCGAAGAACCTGTTAATCTACCACCTTCTAGGGGTATATTTGATCATAGGATTGTATTACAACCGGGGGTCGAACTTGTGAATAAGAGACCTTACAGATACCCTTCAGTTAAGAAGGATATTATTAAAAGCATAATACAACAAATGATGGATCAGGGAATTATTCAGCCTAGTTGCAGTCCTTTTGCCTCACCTGTAGTGTTGGTCGGCAAGAAGGATGGCATATGGAGATTATGTGTCGATTATAGGGACTTGAACAAGTTTACTGTCAAAAACAAGTTTCCAATCCCTATTGTTGAAGACTTGTTAGATGAGCTAGTGGATCCAAGGTCTTCTCTAAAATTGACTTAAGGTTGGGATATCATCAATTGAGGATGGCTAAAGAAGATGTTCCTAAGACTTCTTTTAGAACTCATTTGGGATATTTTGAGTACTTAGTCATGCCTTTTGGATTATCAAATGCCCCTGCAACCCTTCAAGGGTTGATAAACTCTGTATTTCAAAAGTTTTTAAGGAAATATGTGCTGGTTTTCTTTGATGATATTTTGATTTATAGTAGAACATGTGGTACATCTGAAGTCTGTATTTTTGAAAATAGTTGAGCATCAGTTATTTGCCAAGAAAAGAAATGTTTCTTTGGTGTTCACTGGATTGAGTATCTTGGCCATTTTATCACTGCTGAAGGTGTCTCTACTGACCCTCAGAAGATCAAGGCTGTCAGGAATTAGCCTATTCCTACTACATTGAAGCCATTAAGAGTTTTTTTAGGATTGGCTGGTTATTACAGGAGATTCATCCAAGGTTTTGGAGTTATCTGCAAGCCTCTTACTGATTTGACAAAGA
Organism: Capsicum annuum; assembly: GCF_002878395.1. Classification (NCBI taxonomy): domain Eukaryota; kingdom Viridiplantae; phylum Streptophyta; class Magnoliopsida; order Solanales; family Solanaceae; genus Capsicum; species Capsicum annuum. The sequence continues at coordinate 57,472,547 of NC_061114.1, forward strand.
AGGAAAGGTTTAAATGGAATTTTGATGCTCATGATGCATTTGTACAGTTGAAAGATGCATTGACTCAATCTCCTATCCTAGCTTTACCTGATGCTAGCAAGCCATTTGTTGTGGAAACTGATGCGAGCGTATATGGTATTGGTGTTATACTGATGCAAGAAGGGCACCCTATAGCTTTTATTAGGAAGGCTTTGTCTCCAAAACATGCTGCATTATCCATATATGATAGAGAACTCCTTGCTATTGTTCAGGCTACTAAGTGGTCACAGTATCTTTTAGGTCAGAAGTTTGTACTCAGAACTGATCAAAAGACATTGAAGTTCTTAATGGAACAAAAATTGCATACAAATTCACAGTTGTTGTGGCTAACTAAATTGATGCCATTTGACTACACCATTGAGTATAAAAAGGGTGCTGAAAATAAAGTAGTTGATGCCCTCTCAAGGGTTGCTGGTGCTGAGTTACTTGCTCTTATTATTTCTCCTACCAATACTGATCTGTTTGATGTTATTGTAGACAGTTGGCATACTGATCCTGAGCTCAAAAAGCTAATTGAAGACTTACAGGTTGACCCTTCTTCTCATAAACAATTCACTTGGTTACAGGGCCAATTGAGAAGGAAAGGGAAATTAGTGATTGGTAAGGTACAGAGTTTAAGAACTGATATCATGACTCTATGGCATGCTGGTCCTCATGGAGGCCATTCGGGATTGGAAGCTACTCTCAAGAGGTTAATAACTCTATTCTATTGAAAGAACATGAGAATAGAAGTGAAGGAATTCATTCAAAGGTATGACGTATGTCAAAAAATAAATCAGATCTTGCTGCTTACCCTGGTTTACTGCAACCTCTACCCATCCTTGAGGTAGTGTGATCTCAAATTAGCATGGATTTCATTGATGGTTTACCCAAATCTCATGGATATGAGGTCATTTTGGTAGTGGTTGACAGACTGAGCAAGTATGGCCATTTCCTTCCCCTGAAACATCCTTATACAGCTCACTATGTCGCTCAGGTGTTCCTCGATAATATTGTGAAGTTACATAGTCTACCAGATGCTATTACAAGTGATAGGGATGCTGTTTTCCTCAGCTCCTTTTGGCAGGAACTCTTAGGCCTTCAAGGTGTGTTGCTGCATACTTCCACAGCCTACCATCCTCATTCGAATGGTTAAACGGAGGTACTGAACAGATGTCTTGAGACCTATTTAAGATGCTACTGCAGTGATGATGCTTCTAATTGGTCTGCCTGCTTACCGATGGCCGAGTATTGGTATAATACTTGTTTTCACTCGGCTATCAAACTACTCCTTATGAGGCATTATATGGTCGTCCTCTTCCTCTTCATCTTCCTTATCTACCAGGTGAATCAACTTCTACTGATGTTGACACTACACTACTTAATAGGGAGCTTAAGCAGCAACTATTGAAGCACCACTTGCTCAGGGCTCAAGTGAGGATGAAACAATAGGCTGATTCACATAAAAGTGATAGACATTTTGATGTTGGGGACTGGATCTACTTCAAGGTACAACCCTACAAGCAAGCTACTATCTTGCAGCACTATAATCATAAGCTAGCGTCCAAGTATTATGAACCGTTTCAGATCATAAAAAGGGTTGGTCTGTGGCCTACACTCTCTTGTTACCTACTTTTGTCAAGATCCACCCTACGGTTCATGTTTCCTAGTTGAAAAAGTGTTATGAAGTACCTACCACTATATCTTGCCCACCTACTGTGGAGTTGGCTAATCCAAACTGTCCTCAGCCTGAGTTTGTTTTGCAAAGACGGATGATCAAGAAAGGCAATAAAGTTGTTGCTCAGGTGTTGGTGAAATGGATTGGTCTTCTTGCTGATGCAGCTACCTGGGAATTTGTTACTGTCTTAAAGACTCATTTTCCATCTTTTGATCCCTAAGGACAAGGATCTTGTATTAGGGGGGAGTACTGTTATCGTAGATAGAAATGCAAATTATAATTCAAAAGTTAGTTAAATACAGTGTTGGTACAGTAGTTGAGTTCCAGAAATTAGTTAAGAGCACCTAGTGGAGTCTGTTAGCTACAACTGTTCAGTTAGTTAGAATAACTGATCAACTTCTATTTTCTATTAATAGTTGATGTAATCACTCAATTACAGCATGATATGAAATAAACCCAATTCCTTCTCTCTCAATTATCTCTATCTCTCTCTTTGTTTCTTCTTCTTCTTCTTCTGTGATTGTATCCTCGAGTTAACTCCCGGGCAATCAACTCGATCCTCGAATCCTTGTGGTTCCTGCAATCGAGTAACAGATAACTAATCTCATCCCGAGATAATTTGTTTCCAACCAAACGGCCCTAATAGTATCAGACGAGGCGGTTCATCGAATAAATATGAAGGAGCAATCAGATATCATGAAGCGTCGTCATCTTAGACTATCAATTGTCAAAATGAATAACGCCAATACCAGCACTACAACAATCGTCATGTACATTACATCAAACACATATAATACACAGAAAATCAAGGAAAATTCGTGCGAAAATGGGAGATAATTATGTAGGCACTCACACAGCACGTTCATTTTGTTTTCCAGCTTTCCAATAAGCATAAGCCATGGTAAATTGATAAAGATCTGTTAAAAGAGGTGTCACCATTGGATTACTCGGACCACTAATAACCCCACTTTTAGACCGTCCTGTTTGTTCTATTTTCTTTGTCCCATTAGCCACTGCAGCCGCCGCCATTATGAAATAAAACAGAACTATTTTCGTTTAACTGAATTGTTATTATTCTGAATGGTAACGATGGTCACCAAACACGGAGCCGATGCCGGAGCAAGCCGATTCTTTCCTGCTGGGGGTTATATATACAGCATGCAGAAAAAACAGAGGAAGAGGAAAATGGAGGCCCAGCTGTTTGATAAAAAGTTTTTTTTTTTTCTTTTTTGTTTTCGGCGTTTGATATCACCAAGTACTTTTTAACACTTGTAGGATTGTTTGTGTTTATTTTGGACGCAAGAGACGGATCAAAACTTTTAATAAGTGGATTACGTCCTCTCTATCTGTCAACATTTTTTTGCTTTATTTCATTTGGCTTGATTGTCATTTTTTGAGTTTTCCACCAAAATCATCCTTATAATTTCCTCATAGTTGTTACCACATCTAAGGGTGTTCATGAATTGATTTGGATCGTTTATTGATCAAAATTATAATCAAATCGACTTAATCAATTTTTAAATTTCTAAAATCAAACCAAATCAATACATATAAAAAAATAATCATCGGTTTAGTTCGGTTCGGTTCGATTTTTTCGATTTATAACTTTAGTTAATGATAAAAGTTGAAATTTTTCTTTAAAAAATCCAATCCAACATATGAGATGTCAACCGAGTGTTGTTCCTCAACCTTAAAACTAAGATATCAATTTAGTGTTATACTTGGGCAAAGCCACGAACAACATTATATGAACACTTCTACAAAAAGTATTTAGAAACTATATGTAAGAGAATGATATGATAAATCCCCAAAAGATAAACACATAAATTTTTTGCTCAATAGGAACAAAAAAGAAGATCAAAACTAGTGACTATCTATAGTTTAATGAAACTCACCTATTAAATTTCATAGGCAACAAGATAATTTTCACAATTAGTATCATTTGCTATTCAAAGTAGGAAAATCATATGGAATCTCATAACGTACTGTCAACTAGATGGAGACATATGACTAAAAGTGTTACGACTAAAGTTAAATTCAAGATTAAAATTTAAAATGTAAAAAATATTTATATTTTATTTATGAATAATATATAAATAATTTATATATGTATATGTATCTATCTATCTATCTATCTATCTATCTATCTATCTATCTCTATATATATATACTCTTTATCGGTCCGATTTGATTATTTTGGCGATTATTTTAGAGTAAAATCAAAACCAAACCACATAAGTATCAATTTTAAAAATTTAAAATCAAACTAAATCAAACCTAACCAAATATTAACTTTTTAATCGATTTGATTTGGTTCGCGAACCAAACCATGAACACCCCATCCTTATATTATTTCATTTAATTGAAAACACCCTTTAAGTTAACCAAAAACATCCCTCCATTAAATATTTCATCCACCCCTAATAGAACTTTTATTTCTCACGTGACTCATCTCTCCTTCCTTTTCTTATACAATCTTTTCTCCTTCCCTCTTTAAAGAAAATAAATTTATACAATCTTTTCTCCTTCCCTCTTTAAAGAAAATAAATTTAAATTAGTGAAAGCTTTTTCCTTTCATTGGACATTCGGATATGATGCATGCCTTCTCCATTTCTTTGAACATTACGTAACATATAATTTCCTCATATATTTCAGATGTGGTTTTCCAGAATATGGCCAGGTTATTCTTGTTGGAGCATCTACTATATTTTTCTTTATTTTTGCATTTTCAGTCAAAGAATTTAAAGAAAAATAGATGACATATTTACAACCAAAAATATCATGTGAAACTTGGGCTGGTCATAAAATATCAAAAATTAAATTTTCAACTGAATCAAGAAATTTGACAATTTGACATTCAGTAATTCAGTATTAGAAAATATTTTGGAGCAAAATGTCAAAATTTCAATATTCGAGTTTGAATTTGATACACGATATTTATAGACTGAATTCATTAAATAAAGTTCCACTCTATATATATATTAGAAAAATGGAGATGGTGTTCAAGTGTTGGTAACTGATCCTCGAGAGCTTGAGAGGATTCACCAAATTAAGGTGATTCTTTTAATGGACCATATAGTCTATTATGTTGCTATCAATGTATTTGCGTTAAAACATCTTCGTACTTGTCATTAAAACATCTTCGTACTTGTCAACTTCTCATACATAAAATCAAAGAAATAGCAAGCTAATATTTGCTACATATGGCCATGATCGGTGCTGGAAAATTGTATTAAAAAATGTTATTGATGGCCTTGAGTTTATCTATCAACTCAAACTTTAATATGATATTATCAAACACCATATCGAACTGAAATTTAATTTATTGGATTTAACATGCTTAAAAAATTACAAGACTCAATCTCCATTATAGAAATCTGTTTAAATCCTCATGCAGGGGAGCAAATGCAACACGTGCACAACAAGCCAATTTTTTTTCTTAAAAAAGCATTGAGATCAATTAGAATTTAGATGATGCAAGTACAACATAATAAAAAATTGTAGAACAAGTGAATTAGAAGTTTTGACCGACCAGTGATGAAAAAAAGAGAGGAAAATACAAGAAAAACACACTTTAGAGAAAGAGACTTAATATTGAATTTTTCTGGTAAGAACATTCTTATAAAGGAATTGAAGAAAAACAAACAAAGGTCAAGTAAGGTAAAAGGATTCCGTTAGAGGTGAATGAAATATTTAACAAAGGGATGTTTTAAGTTAACTTTAAAAAATTTTGAGGATGTTTCAGTTAAATGAGATATTATAAAAATGTAGCGAAAATTATAAGGAAACTACAAGGATGATTTTTGTCAAAAACTCTCATTTTTGAAAAAGAATAATTGGATATAAAATGGACGTAAATTATTTACTCCTTTCATTTTAAAAAAATAGGAATTTTCTTTTATAGTTCATTTATAAAAGAACGGTTCTTTTGTTTCTATAATACTTTCATTCTAACTTTCATGTTTAAGTTTATAAAATTAGACAATATTTTGATATATTTGATATAACTTTAGTTTAAGATCATACGATTTAAAAATCAAGAAATTACATGGAATGATCCCTATACCATTCTTTAAAGATTAACCTTCTTTTCTTTTTATGTGTAGGACAAGTACGTTTTGTTCCTCTAACCTCAAATGTTTTTATACTTTTCATGTTTATATGTCTCTCAATTTCTGTTTTTTTTTCTTTTTTCTTTTTTACTTATTTTAATTTTTCTTTTTTCTTTAATTTCTTATTTTAATCTTTCTTTCTTTTTTTCTTATTTTAATTCATTTTTTTTAATCCATATTTTCTTTTATTTTTTTCTTTTTTTTCTTCTCTTATTTTGCTTAAACATTATTTATTTTTCATTTTTCTCATTTTTAAATTCATTTGTATCAACCTTTATTCTTTTTCTTTTCTCAGTCTCTATTTTTTTTCTTTTCTCAATCTTTATTCTTATTTTTTTCTTCTCATTTATTTTTTTTCAGCCTATATGTTTTTTCTTAATCTTTATTTTTTTTTCTTTTTTAATTTTTTCTCAAACTTTATTTTTTTTCCTTTTCCCTTTCTTTTCTTCTCTTTTTTCTTGTTGCTCGACTCCAATTATTCTTTGCTAATGAATAAAAAGTTGAATAATTCCCAAAGAGGGTCTTCTTTCTTTGACATCGAAATAAACTTAAGGTGTGTGTTGTTGTTTGAAAGTTTTTGGGTTAAGTATCGCTTCTAAAACGACTTATAGAACATCTCATAAATCTAAACACTGTTGTAGTGTCAACTCTTGTCCATGAGACATAACTTATTATTTGAAGAATTACAGAGCATCTCATAAATCAAGACACAATGTGATGGTGTCAACTCTTACCCATGGGGTGTAACTTGTTGGTTAAAACTCTTTGGTTCAAGTTTTGCCTCTAAGGTAAGAGTTATAGAGCATCTCATAAATCAAAACATAATGTGGTAGTGTCAACTGTTGCCCATGAGGTGTAACTTCTTGTTTAAAAGTCTATGTGCAAATTCTTTCCTCTAAGGCAAGAGCTGTAGATCATTTCATAAATCAAGATACAATGTGGTAGTGTGGGCATAACTTATCTTTTTGCCAAGCTAAGTCTTGCCTCTAAGGCAAGAGTTATAGAACACCTCATAAATCAAGACATAATCTGGTAGTGTCAACTCTTATCCATGGGGCATAACTTGTTGTTTGAAAGTCCTTGGACTAAGACTTGCCTCTAATGCAAGAGTTATAGAGTATCTCATAAATCAAGACACAATATCATAGTGTCAACTCTTGTCCATGAGACATATCTTGCTATTTGATTGTCCTTGGGCTAAATCTTATCTCTAAGGCAAGAATTTTAGAGCATTTCATAAATCAAGACACAATGTGGTAGTGTCACTCTTGTCCACGTAGAATAAATTGATGTTTGAAGGTTATTAGGCTAAGTCTAACATATAAGGTAAGAGTTATAGAGTATCTCAAAAATTAAAATACAATGTGCTGGTGTCAGGTCTTGCCTATGAGGTTTAACTTATTGTTTGAAAGCCCTTAGTCTAAGACCTGTCTCTAAGACAAGAGTTATAGAACATCTCATAAATCAATAGGCAATATGATAATGTCAACTCTTGCCCATGAGGTATAACTTATTGTTTGATGATCCTTGAGCTAAATCTTGCCTCTAAAGTAAGTGTTATACAACATCCCATAAATCAAAATACAATGTGGTAGTATCAACTCTTGCCTATGGGGCGTAAGTTATTGCTTGAAATTCCTTGGGCTAAGTCTTGCCTCTAAGGCAACAGTTATACAACATCTCATAAATCAAAACACAATGTGGTAGTGTTAACTCTTGCCTATGGGTTGTAACTTATTGTTTGAAAATCCTTGGTAAAATTCTACCTCTAAGGAAAGTTTTTTTAAAACATCTCATAAATCAAAACGCAGTATGGGTATGACAATTTTTCTCATGGGACGTAACTTGTTCTTTGGAAGAAATTGAAGAAAATAAAAAATAAAATAACATTTGAGGAAAAAGAAAAAAATGAAGTGAAAATATTTTTAAAAGAAGAATCAAAGAAAAAAGAGTTGGTACGAGAAAAGGAAAAAAAGTAAAAGACAAAGAGTAGAGAAAAAAGAAAAAAAAAGACTAAGAAAAAAATTTAAAAAAGAAAAACAAAACGAGAAAATAAAATTAAAAATCAAAGAAAAATAAAAAAGAGAAAAGGGAAAAACGTAAAGGTTGAGAAAAACTAAAAAAAATAAATATAAAAATCAAAATAAAATAAAAAAAGAAAAAAATAAAAGTTGAAAGATAAATAAGTATGAAGAGTTGTTTAAAGTTATTTGATGTATAGAGGGGCAAATAGGTAAAAGTCTTATACATAAAAAAAGAAAGAAGAATAGTTTTATAGGACTTTTCTTGTGGGGAACAAAAAAACAAAGCCACCTACTATGAGGGTCATTTATATAGTTTATCCTTTAAAAATGCTCTTTATTTTCTTAAACTTCTGTCAGGTTATAATAAGTCATTCTTTTTTAATCGAGGAGTATATTTTTAAAATTTTCTTTAAAGATATTTTTGCTCTTTTATTCTAATTTACTTTTCAAAATATCCATTTTATTCTTATATTAATATTACTAGGTGGCTCGAGCCAATGCGATGCACGGGCGAGATATTCATGACGGAGAAAATAGTATTAGTAATATAGTTACATATACAACATTATGATTTATATTATGCGGAACAAAGATCACATTATTGATATAATGTTTAATTTGTTGGTACAAAAAGCCTCAAAGTTGAAGATGTGAGTTCATGTAGTTGTTGGCAGCAAAGTTCATCCGGCCATTAACTGAGAAAATGAAAGTGAAGTGTCAATAAAAATGAACTGCATCATATGATTTGTATAAACATGTGGCTTAAATGACGAACAAAACCCAAAATCAAAACTTGACAACCAAGACATACAACATATCATTTAGGATATGAATCCTAGACTTTTTCATCCTTTAATAGGCAGGAAATATTTCATGTCATTTGTAAAGTGACCAAACAAAGGATCTATTAAAATCCATTGTACTTACAGAAGAGAGTAGCTCAAGAGAGTGATCTCTTTATTCTTGAGCTACTCTCTTTATACATACCGGAGAAAGAGAGAGAGAGTTGTTGCGACACTAAGTCCTCCATGACAACAATCTACATTGCATATTCAGCAATCACAATTACAAGAAACTGGAGAATCTATAATGGTATAAAATATAGATAAAATGTAAAATTAACCAAGAAGAATCATTAGAATATATGGTAGTATTTTTATAGTACATAGATCATTAGATATTTGTTAATTCTTAGTCAAGTTAGTGGTCTCCTCAAGTGGATCTTCAATTGAATACTTAACTCGGTTGACCTTGAGACAATATAGTGCAATCTCAAGACTATGCAGTCCATAAAATAATGTTTTAACAAATATCCTCGATCGAATTCAGAGTAAGTCCATCAAATTTCATCCAAGTAAATAAAACACTAAGCAGCATTACGACGTCAAAGTAAAAGAGGTAAAAGACTAAATAGGGGCCCACTTGAACCAAGACTGTAACAGTCTGTAAAGTAGCACAACAACAGAAAAAATGATTAGAATTCGTTGGTCATGTTTCAATATTAGTGAGGCATACTTCAGGATACCAACTCACAAAACTAGTGTAGTATTATAGTTCTTCAAGGTATTATATTTTCTAACCACCATCGATGGTATGTAACTTAATTACAAAATACATTACGGAGATGATTGGCCTATTGGAGCACTGAGTACGTGATAGAAGCAACAACCTGGCAGTTACTTTCACCAAAAGTCTTACAAGATCGAGAAAAATAACCAGAAGACTTGAAATAAAAGCTGACCAAAAGAGGAAGTAGAGGGAAGAACAAAACTCACCCCATAGAGAGCAACCAAAATAAAGAGTCGAGGAAGAGGAGCAAATGAACAGTCTAACAAAGTCTGAAAAGAAAGCAAAGTAGATAAATTATGTATGTGGATCTACTTATTGTGGACACGTACATTATAAGCTGGAAAGATCAAATTTACTCGATTTCATGAACTAAGCTTATTCATAGTGTGCCTACATTGTATTGGTGCAAAGGTTAATAGGGTAGTATTTTTGTTGCTCGAATTTTTCAAAAATTCATTCGATGTGTGTCGAATTCTGTAAAAGTAGTGCTTTTAGATAATATTTCGAACGTTTTTCCTTTTATGTAAACGTAGTATTGGAAATACTTATAGGAACATGAGAATTTTTGACAGTTCTCTTAGGATCAGTGGTAGAAAAAGACAGTGCACAGAAGGACAAAAGTGCCAACAATCTCAGCACTTAATCCAATGGCAGCATTGTAGCCATCAGCAAGTTCATTAGCACTACAGCCATACTTAACGTAATAAAGAGGTGTTTGGATTGCCTTTTAATAAGTAACTTATATATCAAAAGTTAAAAATAATAAGTTGGTACTATTCTACTTTTGACTTTTGGTTTATTTTAACACTTTTTAACTTAAAAATAAGTACTTAAAAACACTTTATAACTTTTCCAAACACCACCAAAATTGAAAAAGTACTTAAAAACCAAAAACAACTAAAAGTAAGTTAATTCAAACACCTAAGTCCTTTGAATGACCTAACTAAGCCACAACCATAAATTGCTCCTAAGCATTGTGCTACTATGTACATAACTGCTCTGACTAATGACTCTTTTTTAGCTAATAATTAATATAACATAGTAGAGGCATCATGGAAAAATAATATTCCTTTATTAACCAATTCAAAGCTCACAGACAAAAAGAATTCCATTTCATAGCTTCTCTGAAACACCCTTCAAAGAATTTATTCTGGATTTTGCAATTATTAAAATTTTCTAATTAATATCAATTTTTATTTTCTACTTTACTTTTCATATAATGAGTCAGCTAGTCAACTGAATGAAGAAATTTCAACTAGGTTCCACACTGCCATTCCTTGATTCATCCACTTAAAATTCAAAAGGTTACAAAGCGATGCACATAATAACTCAAATGATCAAATGAATTGAATTATAAGTCTCTTTAGAAACTTAATTTCATGGATCATTAGTCTTGTTATCTCATACTTGTGACTGATTAGAATTACATGTTGTGGACTATTTTGCATTTTCATCACGTTATGTTATTTTGGTGTATCTTTCCACATCAATTTAGTAATCTATATATAATAATAAAAGAAGAATCAAGAGAAGATGATGTGACACCTTTCTTTGGCCAAGAATCCTATTTATCTATTTTCTCTCTTTTTGGAGTTTTTGTTTTATTTTTTCAATTATTTTATTTTTAAAATCGTTTTCATAACTCACATCTCTTTATGTTCATAAAAAATTACATTTTTAATTAATATTAATAAAATTCATAACTCTAAAACCTTTTATATTCATAACCTCCAATTATTTAATTTTGCATTAAAATGTCCAATGACAATTCTTCTTGTTATAAATAAATGGGGAAAGGGTTAATTTCAATACTATTCGATATGAGACAACTTTGTCCTCCTTTTTGTTTTTGGCCTAAAGTGCCCTCGCCATTAGTCACAGAGCTAAAGAATGCCTTTCTCCTATCGGTTGCTTTATCTCGGATGTAAAAGGATCTTTTTTGCCTCTAGCTAGAATGCAAAATTTTAGTATATTCCTTTTGAATAAAAAAGAGAAGATGAGGTTAATGTTTACTTTTATGCTGCCACCTTCTGTTACTATGAAATAATAACTTTAATTGTTAATATGAACACTGTGCAATTTTAATTTCTTGTATTGCTATGCCTTTGAAGAATTTGGTTTAATTTGGTAAATACTTTTCTCTATATTTTTCACTCCTGAAGTGGTATTTTTAAGTGTATTTTGGACATTTCGTCATTATATCATGTAAGATCTTTTTTCAAGGATGCTTGACTTGATAGTCTCTACCCTCTTTTCGCTTTGTAGGTATTATAAACTAGGACCCGATGATCCTCCTTATTCTATCAAGTTTTATAATTGTTGTGGAGCAGAGAAGATCCTATAATATGTGTATTTCGAAAGTCACTCTTCTAAGTTGGGGCTTTGAGCTGTAGGTGACAAAAAATTTGAAAATAAGGTGTAAGTGACACAAGTCTTAAAAATTGAGTGTAGGTGACAATTACTTGATTATGGATTAAGAAAGTTGGATAAGTTTGAGAATAACCTACAAGTTTTTAAATTTACACTTTGATCCAAATGTTTACCTAATATAATGAGAAACAGAGGAAAAAAAGACGTTTTTCTCTCTTTTCTCATCCATTGTTGTTTTCTCTCTCTTAGCGATTTTTGTTGTTTATTGTTGCTGCTGCTTTATTCATCATCTTCGGCTTCATTATCATCATCTTCTACTTCATTATCATCTTCATCTTCTTCTTGTTGACCATTGTCGTTGTTGTTTTTACCTATAATACCCCGAAGATTTCTAGCCAATTTCATCCCAAGAATGCCTAGTATTAGCTTCTAAAGTAAATGATATTTATTCCATGAGGAATTTTCAAGATTTTCACCTTTTGTCATGTGGAAATTTAAATAAGCTTTCCATTGATATATGATTCGCTTAAATCCAATAATTGGGTAATAAGTTATGACTATTTCAAGTTCCCATCATAAGATAGCGCCATATTAGTCAGTGGAGCGCCGCGCCACAAGAGGAAATAGAATTTGGCAATTCCCAGTAGGTGTCCACGATTATGGCACATCGCGCCAGCACTCAAATTTGGAATTATCCTTTTTCCAGTGTCTCAATGCGATTTGCTCTACGTTGCACAAAGTTCCAGGTCACGAAGGAAGGGGCAAGCGATGGCTCCGCATGGCTCTATCCCTTATTTTCCCTATTGTCAAATTCCAGTAACACGGTGCGATAGCATCGCGTCGCGCCAGGGGTTCAATTCGGGAATTTTTTACTGAAATTACAAGACACGTCTAGGGTTAAAAGGGTCAATTTTCCACCCCTATTTAAACCTTTTAACATGTGATTCAGCTACTTTTCACCCAAAATACACTCTCTTCTCTCAAGTTTCTCTCAAGAACAAGCTAGGGTTTTCATAGAAGATCCAATTTCAAGAAGGTTTCACCATCAATCTTCACAAAATCATGAACTAATATATGCATAGTGTTCATTCATGGACTCCTTTCATCCATGAAGCCCAAGAATCTTTTTTCTAAATTTAAGTTATGGATTTTTTTATGAATTTCATGATTGGGCTGCTTTTGTTCATGTTGATAATGAGTAATTGAATTGTATTCCATGAATGAGTGTTAAATTCTATATGGGTTGATTTGTATTGGTATAGATTCATGAAACCCTAGGACTAAACCTTTGAATGATTAAATTGGAATTGAATCACGACAGTTAATTGTTGTATGATGTTGTTTACACATTCTATGCCTACTATGTGTTTGGTTGAATGCCTAGATGAAGGAAAAGTATCTAATATGCATGATATCATGAAATCCCCATGTATGTAAAAGCTTATGCCTATCACATGTTTGATAAAATGCTTCAGTAAATGTATTATGATGATTATTATGTATTCAAGTACGCCATACTTTGTCAGTTTCCTTCCATCGAGTCCTGGGGGTACTTGTACCTGAAATATTAGCTGTGTACCTAGAGCCATGTCATGTTTTCACGATACTCTCAGTCAAGCCATGATCCTTAGAGTTTAGATAGTCTTATGACTCAGGAAATCTCCATGATCTCATGAACTCAGTCAGTTGTCAGATACTAGTAATATTCTGTCAGTCAACAGATTTTAGTAACTTAGTCCATGTTCAGTTCAGTAAATCATGTTCAGTGTCCATTCAGATGGGAGTAGAAATTGGCACCAATGAACCCAAGGATGGGGACACATACTATCAGATGAGGGTGTGATCCTTAGCAGTCATCCTTACATTCCAGAACTATATAGCCAGCATAGGTTGAGACATCAACACTGTCGATGAGGGTTGATAAGGTGGATAATAACTGTCAGGTAAGGGCTCCACCGTTCTCATACAAGGGACACTATCAGATGAGGGTCGCCTACAGCTTGTCCTTACCAGTAACGCGGTATTGACACCCTTCCAATTGGGGTTACAAATTGGACCCCATCTCAGCTATAATGGCGTATTAGGGGCATGTCGGTTAAATACTACCTCTCATAGTTTCAGTACCAATCTCAGTAAAGGAACTCAGATATTTCTTCAGATTCAAGACTATCAGATATAGTCAACTCAGATACAGTAAGGAACTCAGATAGTTTCATCAGATTTAGGACTGTCAGATACAGTTACCCATGTTATCAGTTACATTCAGATACAACTATTTATGAAATCAGATATATCAGTTTTTAGTATGTCATGTCATTAGTATTCAGATTCAGTAATCACAATATCACAGTGTCAGTTACAGTTACGTATTTATATATGCATTCTCGCATTCATGTTATACAATCAGCTAGCATTATTCATGCATGTTAACCCTTGTATTTGCCTACCTTACATGTATACTCAGTACATTCTATTGTACTGACGCATTTGCGCTATGGTGCTTTCTTTTTATTTACACCATAGGTTCAGAGACACGAGTTCCAGATTAGCAGTAGATTCCAGTCTCAGCAGTCAGAATAGAAGTGAGTCCTCATCCTTCGAGGATATGATTATTTCTCTACTATTTCATTAATTAGTTATTAGTTAGAGTTAGTTGGGGATATTTTCCATCAACTCCTTATTCAGAGTATTCAGACAGTAGAGATTTTCAGACTAGATGCAGACTATTATGTTTCAGACTTCAGTGTTTACAGTTTTGTTTTGGGTATTGTATTACCCCACAGATGTTATCTCATCAATTTTATGTTTAGTATTAAACCTTATGGCCTTTTAGTGCATGTTTCCATATTATTCAGTGTACAAGTACAGATATCAGTCATGGGTTAGCTTGTGGTCCTTCGGGTCATGAGCATCGTGTAGCATTCCATTTTAGCAAATCGAGGAGTTACAAACTTGGTATTAAAGCCTAAGGTTCAATAGAGTCCTAGGAAGTCTGAAAGCTGCATCTAGTAGAATCTTATGCATGGGTGTATTGTGCGCCACATTTATGTGCAAGAAGCTATGAGATATTTAGGAACAGTTTCCCTTCTTTCAGTATTCATGTCGTTCCAATGAGCATAATGACAAGTCAATCTTTCAGTCTAATCCGCTTCTTCTCTTTATTTAAGAATATGCCTCCTAAGAGAAGAAATCAGTCAGCCCCTCAGCCCGAAGAACCTTTGGGCAACCATGTTTCTCATGCGGAGTTTAGGACCATATTTACCACTCTTGCTCAGTCAGTAGATACCCATAATGAGTGAACAACTATTATTCCGATCAACCCAGTGGCCAACTCAGCCACATCTAGGATTTAGGTTTTCACCCAAATGAATCCTCCATCCTTCCACGGGTCAAAAGTAGATGAGGACCCTCAGGAATTCATCGATCAAGTTTAGAAGGTGACAGACATCATGGGGGTGAATACTATTGAGAGTGCTGAGTTAACCGCATACCAGTGAAATCAGTCAGCCCTTCAGCCCAAAGAACCTTTGGGCAACCATGTTTCTCATGCAGAGTTTAGGACCATATTTACCACTCTTGCTCAGTCAGTAGTTACCCATAATGAGTGAACAACTATCATTCCGATCAACCCAATGGCCAACTCAGCCGCATCTAGGATTCAGGTTTTCACCCGAATGAATCCTCCGTCCTTCCACGGTTCTAAAGTAGATGAGGACCCTCAGGAATTCATTGATCAAGTTTAGAAGGTGACAGACATCATGGGGGTGACTACTATTGAGAGTGCTGAGTTAGCCGTATACCAGTTACAAAATGTGGCTCATACTTGCTTCAAACAGTAGAAATAAAAAAGGTCAGATGATGCAGGTCCTATAGAGTGGGAGGAGTTTGTCACTGCATTCTTAGATAGATTTTTTCTCCAAGATCTTAGAGAGGCTAAGGTACTAGAATTCATCAACCTCAGCAAGGCAATATGACGGCTCAATTAGCCAGATATGGCCCTCATATGGTTGCAGACGGTAGAGCTAAGATAAGTAAGTTCGCTTCAGGGGTAAATGATAGCGTGGTTAATGAGTACAGATCTGCCATGCTAAATAGTGACATGACTTTAGCCATACTTATGACCCATGATTAGCAGATAGAGGAGAAGAAGATTAAATAGAGGGAAAAGCAGAATAAGAAAGCTAGGACAGGTAGCTTCAATTTTAGTCAGCCTAAATCAGAAGGAGGAAACCGTTCTCAGTTTCGTCCTAAGTCATCAGTTCCAGCTCCTTCTTCAGCCAGTGCTCTAGTTCCTAAGTTCAGTGATAAAGTGTCATGCTCTAAGTTTTAGGGCAGTGTCAGCAATGCCCGAACTAATACCCTTGTCAGACTTGTGGTAAGAACCACAAGGGTGCTTGCAGAGATGGCAGTGATGTCTATTTTGATTGTGGTAAGCCAAGCCACAGAGTCAGAGAATGCCCTCAGTCAGGTTATCAGAGTCATCTCCGCTCCTCAGCTCAGTCTGGTCGCCCGAATTAGCAGGGTGCCACCACCAGTGCTACTAGCGAGCAACGCCCAAATAGACTATATAATCTTCAGACCCGACAAGATTAGAAAAATTTTCCTGATGTAGTTACTGGTACGTTACAGATCTTTCATGTGCATATTCACGCTTTGCTAGACCCAGGAGCTTCTTTGTCCCTTTTTACTCCCTATATAGCAGTTGATTTTGAAATCAGTCCTAAAATTCTAGCAGAGCCCTTCTCAGTCTCTACCCCAGTGGGCAAAACCATCATAGCCCAGTGGGTATACAGGAACTGCCTAGTTATGATATTTCAGAAAGTCACTTAAGCAGACTTAGTTGAATTAGAGATGACTAATTTTGATGTCATTCTCGGCATGGATTGACTTTATTCCTTCTATGCCACAGTCGACTGTAGAAATAGAATAGTCCAGTTTTAGTTTTCTAATGAACCCGTCTTTGAGTGAAAGGGTAGTGTATCCGCTTTCAGGGGTCAGCTTGTTTCCTACCTTTGGGCAAGGAAAATGATATCTAAAGGATGTGTTTATTATTTTGTTCGAGTTAAGGACACTAATTCTGAAACTCCCAACCTTGAATTAGTCCTAGTAGTCAATGAATATTTAGATATCTTTCCCAAAGATCTTCTAGGAATTCCTCTTAAAAGGGAAATAGACTTCGGCATTGATCTTCTTCCAGATACTCAACCTATCTTTATTCCGCCATAAAGAATGGCACCAACAGAACTCAGAGAATTAAAAGAATAGTTGAAGGATCTCTTATATAAGGGATTCATCAGACGCAGCGTTTCCCCGTGGGGCACACCAATCTTATTCGTGCATTGATTACCGTCAACTTAATAAGGTCACAGTCAAGAACAAGTATCCTCTTCCCAAAATCGATGACTTGTTTGACCAACTTTAGGGTTCCAGCTATTTCTCTAAGATAGACCTCAGATCCGGCTATCATCAGCTCAGAGTTACAGAAAGTGACATTCTAAAAATAGCTTTCCATACTCAGTATGGTCACTTTGAATTCTTAGTCATGTCATTTGGTCTTACTAATACCCCAGCAGCTTTCATGGACTTGATGAACCGTGTGTTCAAGCAGTACTTGGACATGTTCGTCATAGTTTTCATAGATGATATTCTGGTCTATTCTCGTACTGAGCACGATCATGCAAACCATCTCAAAATAGTACTTCAGACTCTCAGAGATCATCAGCTATTCTCCAAATTCAATAAGTGCAAATTTTAGCTAAGGTCAGTAGCATTTCTTGGTCACATCATTTTCGGTGATAGAATTAGAGTTGATCTTCAAAAGACTGAAGCAGTAAAAAACTGGCCAAGACCTATCTCTCTATCAGATATCAGGAGTTTCTTGGGTTTGACTGGTTATTACAGATGATTTATTGAAGGATTTTCATCTATTGCATCCCCTATGTCCAGATTGACTCAGAAGAAAGTCAAGTTTTAGTGATCAGACCCTTGCGAGAAGAGTTTTCCGAAGTTGAAGACTCGACTTACCTCAGCCCCAGTCTTAGCTTTTCCAGATGGTTCAGATGGGTTCGTCGTGTATTGTGATGCATCCATAGTAGGTTTGGGTTGTGTCCTCATACAACATGATAAGGTCATAGCCTACGCCTCCAGACAACTTAAACCCCATGAGAGGAATTATCCTACTTATGATCTTAAATTAGCAGCCTTAGTCTTTGCATTGAAGATTTAGAGGCATTATGGATTTCATGTAGATATCTTCACAGATCATAAGAGTCTTCAGTATGTCTTTTCTCAAAAAGATCTCAATTTTTGTCAGAGAAGGTGGTTAGAGCTCTTGAAAGACTATGACATGAGTATCCTCTATCATCTGGGCAAGGCGAACGTAGTGACCGACGCTCTCGGTAGGATATCCATGGGTAGTGTTTCTCATGTGAAGGATAGTAAGAAGAAGTTAGCTTAAGAAGTTCATCAGCTTGCCATACTAGGCGTTCGCTTAGTCGATTCTTCAGAGGGTGGTGTATATGTTTAGAGTAGTTCAAAATCATCTCTAGTCTCCGAGGTGAAAGAAAAGCAAGATAGAGATCCCATCCTTGTCAAGTTGAAAGAGTCAGTTCAGGATCAGAAAGTAGAGGTTTTCTCCCAAGGGGGAGATGATGTTTTTCATTGTTAGGGTCGTCTCTGTGATCCAGGTATAGACGACTTAAGGCAGTGAATTCTTGCAGAAGCGTATGGTGCCCGCTGCTCTATTCATCCAAGGGCAATAAAGATGTACCGCGACTTGCGAGAAATCTATTGGTGAAGTGAGATGAAGAGAGATATTATAGAGTTTGTGGCTAAGTTCTCTATATGTTAGTAAGTTAATATAGAGCATCAGAAGCCTAGTGGATCCATGCAGGATTTTAGTATTCCTACTTGGAAGTGGGAGTTGTGAACATGGACTTCGTGATGGGTTTGCCTCGAACTCATCATTAGTATGATTCAGTATGTGTCACTGTAGACAGAATGACCAAATCAGCTCATTTTCTTCCAGCCTATTATTCAGCCGACGATTACGCCAAACTCTATATCAGGGAGTTGGTCAGATTACAGGGTGTTCCATTATCTATCATCTCAGACAGAGGTACCCAGTTCACCTCTTACTTCTAGAAAGTATTCCAAAAGGGTCTTGGTACCCAAGTTCATCTCAGTACATCCTTCCATCCTCAGATAGATGGTCAAGCAGAAAGGACCATTCAGACTTTAGAAGATATGCTAATGGCGTGTGCAATTAATTTCAACGGAAGTTGGGATGACCACTTTCCTTTGATTGAGTTTGCATACAATAACAGCTATTATTACAGTATTTAGATGGCTCCATTCGAAGCTCTCAATGGTAGGAGATATAGATCTCCAATTGGTTGATTCGAAGTTAGTGAGGCCTCAGTCATAGGTCTTGACTTAGTATTCTATGCCTTAGAAAAAGTCCAGTTAATCAGAGAATGACTTCAGGCTACTCAGAGCCGATAGAAGTCTTATGCAGATGTTCATATAAAAGACCTCGAGTTTGAGGTTGGTGATCATATCTATGTAAAGATCTCTCCCATGAAGGGAGTGAAAAGATTCAGCAAGAAGGGAAAACTCAATCCCCGATATGTCGGTCCCTTTAAGATTCTCAGTCGTTTCAGCAAGGTAGCTTATGAGCTCGAATTGCCTTCAAATCTAGCCTCAGTTCATCTTGTCTTCCATGTCTCCTTGCTCAAGAAGTGTATAGGTGATCCACCATTCATAGTCTCTATTCAAATTATTGATGGTCAGAACAGTCTCTCTTATGAAGAGATTCCAGTCGAAATCTTAGACTATCAGACTCATAGATTGAGGAACAAAGAAGTCCCTCTAGTTTAAGTTCTTTGGTGAAATCAGTCCATCGAGGGAGCTACTTGGGAAGTAGAAGAAGACATGCGTACCAAGTATCCTCACCTCTTCTCCGCCAGCTCAGATTAAGCTCAAGGTAACAGTTCTCCTTAAGCTTACTCAGTTTTGTGATCAGTGTTCATCACGAACTTGGTATTCAGTTTTATGTCCATGTTCCCAGTATAAACATGGTATCAAGTACCATTGCATATTCAGTCATGCATTCATGTATCAGCTTAGCTATATAATTATGCATTCTTATTATGAGAAACTTAGTTTCTCGAAACATTCAGTCATGCATTCATGAATCAGTTACACATGCATCATATATGCATGTTCAGTATATTATGTTCAGCTTGTCAGTCATGAGATTATGTTCCAGTTATTCATGTTCAGTTCATGTTCAACTTATTGTTTTCTCTCTTAGTCAGTCTCATTCGAGGATGAATGTTCTCAAGGGGGAGATATTATAATACCCAAAGATTTCTAGCCAATTTCATCCCAAGAGTGCCTAGTATTAGATTCTAAAGTGAATGATAATTATGCCATAAGGAATTTTCAAGATTTTTACTTTTTATCATGTGTAAACTTCAATAATCTTTCCATCGATATATGATTTGCTTAATCCGATAACCGGGTAAGAAATTATGACTATTTTAAGTTCCCATCGTAAAACAACGCCATATTAGTCAGTGGTGCGCCGTGCCACAAGAGGAAGTAGCATTTGGCAATTTTCAGTAGGTGTTCGCGATTATGGAGCATAACGCCAGCACTCAAATTCAGAATTGTCCCTTTTCTAGTGTCTCAGCGTGATTTTCCCTGCATTGTGCCAAAGTTCCAGGTCATGAAGGAAGGGGCAATGCGATGGATCCGCATCGTGCCATCCCTCAGTTTCCTAATTGTCAAATTCCAGTGACACGGTGCGATAGCATCGCGTCGCGCTAAGGGTTTAATTCGAGAAATTTTTACTGAAATTACAAGACCGTCCAGGGTTAAAAGGGTCAATTTCCTGCCCCTATTTAAGCCCTTTAACACGTGATTCAGCCACTTTTCACCCAAAATACACTCTCTTCTCTTAATTTTCTTTTAAGAACAAGCTAGGGTTTTTATAGAAGATCCAATTTCAAGAAGGTTTCACCATCAATCTTCACAAAATCTCGAACTATGGTATGCATAGTGTTCATTCGTGGACTTCTTTCATCCATGAAGCCCAAGAATCCTTTTTCTATATTCAAGTTATGGATTTTCTTATGAATTTCATGATTGAGCTATTTTTGTTCATGTTGATAAAGATTAATTGAATTGTATTCCATGAATGAGTGTTAAATTCCATATGGGTTGATTTGTATTGGTATAGATTCATGAAACCCTAAGACTAAACCCTTGAATGATTAAATTCAAATTGAATCATGATAGTTAATCGTTGTATGATGTTGTTTACACATTGTATGCCTACTATATGTTTGGTTGAATGCCTAGATGAAGGAAAAGTGTCTAATTAGCATGATATCATGAAATCCCCATGTACGTACAAGCTTATGCCTATCACATGTTTGATGAAATGCTTCAGTAACTGTATTATGATGATTATTATGTATTAAAGTAAGTCATGCTTTGTCAGTTTCCTTCTATCGATTCATGGGGGTACTTGTACCCGAAACATTAGCTGTGTACCTAGAGCATGTCATGTTTCCATGATACTCTCAGTCAAGCCATGATCCTTAAACTTTAGACAGTCTTATGACTCAGGAAATCTCCATAATCTCATGAACTCAGTTATTTTTTAGATACCAGTAATATTCTGTCGATTAACGGAATTCAGTAACTCAGTCCATGTTCAGTTTAGTAAATCATGTTCAGTGTCCATTCAGATGGAAGTAAAAATTAGAACTGAGTGAACCCAAGGATGGGGACACATACTATCAGATGAGGGTGTGATCCTTAGAAGTCATTCTTACGTTCCAGAACTATATAGCCTGCATAGGTTGAGACATAAACACTGTCGATGAGGTCCCCACCATTCTCATACAGGGGACACTATTAGATGAGGTTCACCCACAGCCTTACCAGTGGAGCAATATTGATACCCTTCCAATTGGGGTTACAGATTAGACCCCATCTCAGCCATAATGGCGTATTAGGGGCATGTCGGTTAAATACTAACTCCCACAATTTCAGTACCAGTCTCAGTAAAAGAACTCAGATAGTTCTTCAGATTCAAGACTATTAGATACAGTCGACTTAGATACAGTAAGGAACTCAAATAGTTCCATCAGATTTAGGACTGTCAGATACAGTCACCCATGTTATCAGTTACATTCAGATACAACTATTTATATTATCAGATATATCAGTTTTTAGTATGTCATGTCATTAGTATTCAGATTCAGTAATCATGATATCATAGTGTCAGTTATAGTTACGTATTTATATATGCATTCTTACATTCATGTTAGACAGTCAGCTAGTATTATTCATGCATGTTAACCCTTGCATTAGGTTACTTCACAAATATACTTAGTACATTCCATTGTACTGATGCATTTATGCTATGTTGCTTTCTTTTTATGTTACACCATAGGTTCAGAGACATGAGTTCCAGATCAACAGTAGATTCCAGTCTCAGCTGTCAGAATAGAAGTGAGGTATCATCTTTCGAGGACATGCTTATTTCTCCACTATTTCATTGATTAGTTATTAGTTGGAGTTAGTTGGGGACATATACCATCAACTCTTTATTCAGATTATTTAGACAGTAGAGGCTTTCAGACTAGATGCAGACTATTATGTTTTAGACTTTAGTGTTTACAATTTTGTTTTGGGTATTGTATTACCTCACAAATGTTATCTCATCCATGTTATGTTTAGTATTGAACCTTATGTCCTTTCAGTGCATGTTTCCATATTATTCAGTATTTTATTCAGTGTACAAGTACAGATATCAGTCATGGATTAGCTTGTGGTCCTTTGGGGTCATGAGCACCGTGTAGTATTCCATTTCAGCAAATCGGGGCGTTATATTACCGCTACTGTTGCTACTTGACCAATTTCTTAGGTTGTTTCGTACATCACTTTCCACTTTGGAATTACTTCATAGGAGACTTTGGTAAGTCAAATTATGATATTTAGTTGAATTTGTCATCTGGGTAACTGCTATTGTGCTGTTTTATCACCAATTAATAACACACGAACATGAATACAACATAAGAGCCATCTGTTCAAACAGATCAATCATTTATTGCGACAGATGAGACATCTATTTCAATGGAAGACTCATATGTTGGATTCATGTTTATGGTTCTATAGTGTCTTAACATGAATCGAACAGATGGGTCATCTCACTACAACATTTTAGGCTTTTGGTCACACTAATTCTAGACCATACTTATAAAGTGTGGCCTATATCATTAAAGACCACACTTTTAAAGCGCAACCTTAGTTTTTAGATTTTGGCCACATTAATTTTGGCAACACTTTAAAAGCGTGGTCATTAATGGTATAGGCCACACTTTACAAGCGTTGACAAATCATGATTTAATTGGCAACGCTTATTCACAAATATGACTACACTTTTAAATGTGGTATTATTATAATTTAAAAGTCAACACTTTTAAAATATGGCCTAAGATTTTTATTGAAATATTTCACTATCCCTCCAAATATTTCACTCTTTTACCCAAATATTTCACTCTCCCTTCAAATATTTCTAAAGTTGTAAGAAAATACAAATTACAGGAAAAATTATTTTTAGGCAAAAATATGGGTTGCAAGAAAACATAGATTACGGGTAAAATTATTGATTCCTCAACTCAAAGTCTCAATTATTGCATCTAAGAGAGAGGAAGAAGATTAAAGACTGCCGTCGGCGAGGAAGAGACATCCTTACTACCGTAAGGAGAAAGGGTCGGTGCTTACCGTCCACCAGAAGGGTATGTTAATTCCTTTATTCATTTCCAAATTTAGTTCATAATCTTACTGTATTTTGCTATTCTTGTAACCATTTCTTTTGTGGGGTTATTGATTTAGTTCATTGTCTTACTCTATTTTTGCTTCGTGTTTGCTATTTTTGTATCCATTTCTGTTGTAGGGTTCTTGATTTAGCTCATATATTATAATAATTTTGCTTCTTGTTTGTTGTTTTTGTAGTCATTTCTGTTGTGGGGTTCTTGATTTAGTTCATATGTTACACAATTGAAATAGACTTTATAGCTATTGGTACTAGAGGTGATGATTTTGTGACAAATAATTTTTTTTAAAATTATGATTTGGGCATGTGATGAGAAGGGGCACGGATGCTCCAGTTCGTAGCTGTGAGAGGTTGGCCTTGGATGGTTTCAAGCGGGGTAGGGGTAGATCGAAGAAACACTGGAGAGAAGTAATTATACATGACATGGAGAAATTATGGTTCACTGAGGACATGACCCACCATAGGAAGGTTTGGAGAAAGAGTATTAGGGTAGAGGGCTAATGGGTGTGGTCAAGTCATAGGCGGGAGTTAGGTGAGCCTCATGTTGCTTGGTTGGTAGTGCTAGGGTTGGGGGAAGATGGTGCCTTTCGTTAGTTAATGTACTTTTTGTGGTTGTGGTACCATTGTTATTTTATCATGTTGTATACTTGCGATGTTTGACTAAGGTCTTGGTCCTTTTTCTTGAGCTGGGTGTCTATCGAAAATAGCCTCTCTACTTTTTTGGATGTAGTGGTGTGGACTGCGTACATTCTACCTTCCCTAGACCCCACTATGTGGGAATATACTGGGTTTGTTGTTGTTGTTGTTGTAATTTTTTTTAAAATTTTATGCTGAATTTTCCCATCTTGGATATGTTTTATTTTGTGATCTAATCTTTGTTGCATTTGCTGTTGTTTTAGTGCTGATTTTCCCATTTGGGGTTGTTTTATTTTCTGTTGAATTTCAATTCTTGATATCCTAGCTGGTAGTTTGAGTATATTAGATATGTGTTTTATTTGCCAAGGGTAAAATTCTGTATGATGAACAAATAAGAGAGGTTATGGGGTTGTTCTTTATACTGAGTTGTTCTATGCTGCTCAGTTTTATAATTGCTAGCCTATCTAGTAGCCTGTTTTGTCATATCCTAGGGCTAGGTCGTCATCTGATTTGGAGCCTTCAACGATAGCTTGTGTCATCTACAGATCTTCACTCCACTTTATATTCTCAGGCCCCTCTCTTATATCTCCATTATCTATTACTTGGTTGCTCACATTAGGATTGTAGTTGAAAACAACATTTCATATCAAGAGAATACCTCTTCAATTTTTGCATGAGATGATCTAAACTCACTAAAATTTACAAACAATACAACATAGTTTCACAATCTTGTTTCTCTCAGTAAGTAATATGCTCAGAACTTGCTAGGAAGATTCATACTCGGGTGATTAAATAGCAAAAGACAAAGCTTCACTTCACGTCTACTTTCTCACACTCCATCACAACTTGAAAGAAGGGAACTTACCACGTCCAAGTTAGTGGATCTAGTCATGTTTTTACAAAAGCGCCTATTTACTTCTTGAAAAACAACTTCTACTTCAAGCCTTTACCTTTAAATAACCAACACTGTTGTTTATCCTGGAAAAAAATATTTGGACGTCAATGCAAGAAACTACCTGCATCTAGAAATTTAAAATATCTGTTGATGTACGCATTGACTTGGATTATAAGTTGGCATCAAATCCTGTTTTTCATGTGCAGTGTCGTAGCAGCAAAAAATATGAAATGTCATGCCTTGTCCTCTTACTCTATCTCAGTATCAGAATTGAAATTCCCTTCATATATCAGCTGTGATAAAAATATACATAAAACATAAAGAAGTTTTAAATTTTGTAGCCGAGTCTGTTTCAAAATAATTGTTAATATAACAATTATTGTTGCCTTATTGTGTTTCAATTTCATTCTCCGATATTGTTCTTGTGTTTTCTTTGATCGAAACATGGATTGAACTCGCACAACAGATCTTTTGATACACTCTTCAGCTTGTTTCCTACTGGCTTGGAAGAAATCCTCCTCTATATCATCTGGTTTGTGATTAACTACTTGGCTAGACTGGAGTTGAAGCTCACGAAAGCCCTTTTTCTTCAAACACTAACGAAATATTTCTTTTTCAAGCACCCTGACCAAATTATCTCTAGGTAATGCCTTCGGACATGGAAACCACGGAACACAGCCTACATGACCAGAGGCAGGTTCCATTAATAATGGATCATGTTATTCTGTTAGTTTTATGGAAAAGTCACAAAGTAATTAGGAAAACTTGCTAAGTTATCATTCTTGTAAGAACTTCTCAATCATATTAACTCATGTTTGTTGTAGGTGTATATCATCAATTCGTTTAGTTCCATGTCAATTTCATTTACAGAGCAGTTAACTCAAATAATTTCACCGGTGAGATCCCACCAATTCTTGGCAATATGTCAAAACTCTACTGGCGTGATCTTGCAGATAATCAGTTAACCGGATCGATTCCCATTTCAACCTCCTCAATTTTTGGATTGGACCTTCTGAAGAAAGTAGAACACTTGTGAGTAAACTTTATCTATTCGTATTACATGCTGTCCTTTTCAACTGATAGGAAATTAAATGAATGTTGTTTGCCAATTATAATATAGCTTCTTGATGGAAATTGTACATTAGTTGGTGTTATGCAGATAACTTTTGTTCATATTGCTCCAATGTGGTTAACTGGTATCGTCACTATTGCAGATATACTAAAATTGTATTTTTCATCTGTGTTTTTATTGCTTTGAGCTTTAAAAATATTCTGTAGTACTTTTCTTTTGGTGTAGCTATGTAGTTTCTGTTTGTATAGACTATGGAGGATTGGGTGTCTTTTTGAGTGAAGCTCAGAAACACCCTCTATAGCTCCATGGATCGATACTCTTCGGTCCCAAGTTGTAGCTGCTAACGTTAAATTGATTGCATTGTATAGTGTAATCCCTCTACTTCTCAATTGACATCAACATATAAAATCTCCTCATTTTTTAAGCTCGTAAAGTAACAAGAGTAAGTTAAATAATTTATGCAAGGATATCAACACACAGTCACACTTTGTTCACATTCTATATACACTTATTTAAACATCAAATTAAGCTGCTTTGGCTTCTTTTTTCTTCCCAGCCTGTGCAACAAATATTATAACTTTTCTTTAAAGAAAAAATCAAAGGAATGGAAGCTAGCATTTTATAATTAACATTAGTATATTAGCGTTTCAGAATAGTGAAATAACATGTAGTAATAGACTTTGTACCAGTTTGACAGATGAGCACTTTGGTACGTTAATCAATTTCCAAAGTCAAATATTTGTTAATGAACTTATTATTTAGCATCTCACAATGTGCTGTACTTTATCAAAAACACTATTACAATTGTGAAATAAGTTCCAAATTTGCAGCAAATGAAATCCCTTTATGCTTTTTGACATGTTTAAAAAATCCAATTAGTAATAGAACTCCTAGAAATATTTTGCTACAGTAAGTTAAGTTTCTCTTCACCACTTACTGTCTTGCAAGTTCAAGTGCAATATATTCATGCACTTCCTCTTTTTTGCAAAGACACACCTAAGCATCTTTAAAAAATTGTTGACATACTTGTATAACTCCTGATTGCTGGTATAAAAATCTCTTAGTCTTTCCATCAAGAAATGTTGATTATGAGAAAGGATAAGTGATCTTGACTTCTCTTTCTGCTCTTACAGAGGAAAATGTGGAATGTAATGCATTAAATAAAGCCCTTTTGTCCTTGTTAAGGCAAGACGTAAAAGGTATGTTGATTTTTTCCTAATGACATTGAGACCATGTACATAGCAAATACATTTATCTTAAATTGAGTTAAGAAATTAAATTGCTGAACTGATCAAACTGCTCTTTCTTTCCTCTGCTGGATGCTATTTCACATTTCCTGGTATCACTCTTTAAGAAAAAAGGTAGAACGATAAATACATTAAAACCTAGTCAAGACAAGTAGCTCATCCCTCGTGGGTCACCTAACATGTTTTATTAGCTACATTGGATAAATTAGAAAATTTATTGATGTAGTGCACATTTTATCTTGCATTTGATGCACCATTATGCATTAGTAAACATGCTCTTTCGTTCAATACCTGGCGGCTGTATACTAGGGTTTTGCAGCAATTGATATACCATATTAAAATACATCTTCTTATTACACTTATCTGAAGTAGGAATTATACTGATCAAATCCTTTTAGGACAATATGCTCTTTTCCCAATTTATAATCAACTTAAACAAGAGCTTAAGTGTAGCTATGTGGATATATCGAGTACAGAAAAATATTTATACTTTAGTATGACACTACTGAAGGACGTGGTGCACATTTGTGCTTTCAAAAGAAGTAAAAGAAGATGTCCCATAAGAAGTAGACATATAGTTATATGGGTACTTTCGATAGAAATAAATAAGAGAGAATTTGAAGGACTAAAAAATGATTTTTTAATTTAACATTCTAAAAAGAAAAGGGGCTACCCAGAGAAATAGAAAATCAATTAGAACAAAAACTAAGCATAAAAGAAAATTAGAGACACAATAACTCACCAGATTACGGAGCGAAGAGAGGAAGAATATGAGAGATAAATGAAAAGTACTTGCAAAAAACATAAAAGTGAAGCACCTTATATATGGCATTCAGCTGTGCATGTATCTTTTCTTGGATTGGAACTAGTGGTGATATTGATCCATTACTGTGATATGTTCATTCTTTTTCTGTTGTTTCACTTATGTCTCCATGCTACTTGCTGGATTCATTACTGTGATATTGATCTATTACTGTGATATGTTCATTCTTTTCCTATTGTTTCACTTGTGTCTCCATGTTACCTACTGGATTCTCCTTGTCAACTACTTCTTTGATGGAATATCTTAATTTGGTGTACACAGAGATAGAAGAACGTCCAGCCTCTGAATATACAGTTTAAGCAAGTAGCGATCAATATATAGCTTAAAATTTTGATGTGTATTGAAACCATTCTTCAGATTTGAGTAATTGTGGATGATAAACTAAGAGGATGGCTTATTTTATTGCATCAGTAGAATACTACTTAGTCTAATTGGAAAAATTAACCTTGTTTCGTTACATTAGTAGAAAACTACTTAGTAAAGTTGACCAGTCCTTTCAACCGAACTGAATATGCATATAGATAGAAGAAAAGGTATTGATTGTATGCTACAACACCACTTAACTGGAGTTGTTCCATTGGATTCGTTGATGCAGTTGTATCGACGCATAGTGAATTCCTGAATCTGTCATGTTAACGGCCATTTATGTATTGGCAATGTGATATTTAAAGCTTTGTTCAGTGGTATTTATGTTCTTTTCTGGGGACGTATGCTCCTATTTGGTAGAAAAGGACATGCTAGGGATGCAAATATTTTTCAGGGTTGTTCCATATATATTATTGGTCAGAGAGAACCTTAATAGAGCAATAGGATAATACTATTGCTCTCTCTGTTTTAGAATGGATTCCTGAGACTTGAGGAATTAAAATAGTTTGCTTTGGCTTTATGAGACTGATTCATTCTTAGGAGTATTATTGGTAAGAAAGTACATTATTTCTGCCCTAGGACTAAGGGGCTTTCCTTTTAAATATGTCTTATATATACTGTATTATTTCTTCTCATGACAGCTATTGTTTTAATTTTTTGACAGTCAGAACTAGAGAATCATCAAAATGCTGGGAAAACACCAGATGATGCATTCACGACAGTGTTTGGAAAGGAGCAGCCTGGTTGAGTTAGAGGTTATGGTAGATCAGTGACAACAACTTCTCTGAAAAAAGATGAGGAAATGAACGGGCTTAAACAAAAGCATGCTAATGAAGTCACTTCTATGAAGGAAGAAATTATAAGTGAAATGAGAGAAGAAATGTGACAAGTTTTTAAGTCAATTGGTGCAAAACAATCATGGATTGAATTTTCAAGATATACTAGGGAGTGACGGATGTAACATTCCTTCACCTGATGCGAGTAATGCACAAGCTGTAAGAGGAAAAATTCTTTCAAATTCTTTCGGCTCAACTCATGCTTCGGTTCATGAAAATGTACTTTATCTTAGAAATTCACAAGAAATTTAAATCCTGAACTTTTAACTTTATTGAATGAATTAAAGAAACTTTGGATTCACATACTTCCTCATATCAAGATTAAAAAAATATTTGTATATTTGTGAGCATAATTTTACTTCGTTTGTTTCAGTTTGAATATAGGATCAATGCGGGGGATCAAATTTGAATGGTGGGCGCCACAACTCAGCTTGATCGAGATTGAAGTGAATGATGAAGAATTTTTGAAATATTTTGATATACGTTTATATACATTTGATTTTATGTGGAACTTGATATAATTTTTTATTATGTTGTTATCTTATTAGTATGTAAAAGACATGTTTTTTGAAATCAAATCTATGCACTTCAATTATTTATTAGGTTATTAGTGCATGCGTGAGATTATATGCGTGAGGTGCTATAAAAGGCTACGCTTGTGAAACATGCCCAATAGTAAAACAAAGGCAACGTTTTTTAAGTGTTATTATAGAGGTTCTACAAAAGGCTACGCTTGTGAAGTGTGCCCAATAGCAAAACGAAGGCAACACTTGTAAGTGTAGATTTATCAAATAAAAGTGTTGCCAATGACAAACTACAAAGCATGGCCTTTCTACCTTAATGGCCACGCTTTTTAAATATAGCTGATATGGCAACACTTGAAAAGTGTGGCCTTTGATCAAATGTTACGCTTCTTTAGGCCACCCCCCAAAAGTGTTGCCTAAAGTTCGAAAGTGTGGCCTTTGAAAGTGTAGCCTTTGATCAAAGGCCACACTTTCTGCTATTTTAGGTCACGTTTTACAAGTTTGGCCTTAGGCCAAAAATGTTGTAGTGTCTGTTGCAATATATGACCCATTTGTTGCAATAAATTAGTTATCTGATGCAACATAATAAATATTTGTTGCAACAAATTAGTAACCTGTTGAAATAAAACCTAAACTCAATTCCAACAAACGTGTCATCTGTTGTAACAGGGTAAATATCTGTTGCAGCAAATTAGTAACCTGTTGCAACAGAACCTAAACTCGATTCTAAAAGATGGTAAATATCTGTTGCAATATATTAGTAACCTATTGGGATAGAACCTGACCTTGATTCCAACAGACGCATCGTCTGTTGCAACAGGTAAATAATCTTTTGCAACAGGTTAATTATCTGTTGCAATATGTCACTCATATGTTGGAATTAGCTTCAAAGGTTCCTTAGTACTGTAACATCTATCCTAATAGGCGCTTCATCTATTGCAACAGATATATAGTCTGTTGCAACATATGAAGCGCCTGTTACAACCGGTGACTCATCTGTTGAAATCAGCTTCAGGAGCATAACATGAATACCAATAGGTAAGTAATCTATTGCGAATGATCACTTAGCTATTTCAATAAATTACACATCTGTTGGTATTTATGTACGGCACTATGAAATCATTATTAACTTTTTTTAACAAATGACTTTATTTAGGTACCACTAATGGAGGGATCAATAACACTAGGGGCGGATTGTCATGGTCAATGGATCGAGAAAACCAATCGATATGTATGGCATTGAAAGGAGGGTGAGATGCTAGAGACATAGCTATGACAGTCCAAAGTGATATTTCGTATGATGATTTTGTGAACTTAATCATCAGCTATTGTGGACTGAATTATCAATCGGAAGAACTTGTCATCAGTTACATGCACAACTCCTTTGAAAATCAGAGGGTACTACCTTTCAGGATAACCGATCAGGTTCGGTTGTGTGCTTATCTTAGTGATTCATCTAGGCCGCTGTTAAGGGTGTACGTGGTTAAAAAGATGAGAGAGAATAAGAACCAGAATGTAGAAGAAGAGAAACAAAAACAAGATGTCTTTGATGATAGGTTGGATGATCTAGAAATGAATATTCTAGATGAAGATCAAACACCTACGCCTGTTGATGCGACCGATATGGTGTGTTGTTCTTCTCGATTGACACAGTCTGGAAATCTTCAAGATGATGAGACCAGCTTTTTCAATGGAATGTCATTCAAGGAAAAGAAAGAACTATCTACCACTTTGTTTATTTCTTGCTTGAAAAAAGATTTCAGAATAAAGAAGATGATTAATTCGAGCAGTGTCTTTTCCTACAAATGTGCTAATCCGAACTACAAGTGGTGGTTGATAGTGGTGAAGTACATAAGTTCTGACAGATTCGTCATTCATAAACATGAAAAGTATCACACATGTGGTTTGAAGCACATCTCAGGCCAAAATCCTTACGCCATGGCAAAGGTCCTCAGTGAATATTTCAAGAATAGCTTCCCCGATAGCAAAGGCCCTTCTACAAGGGTTATGGCCAATCAACTCCTTATGGAATTGGGTGTACTGGTCAGTTACTGGAAGATATATATGGCCATGGGATTCCCAAGGACTTGGTTAGAGGGACACACGAGCATGGGTATGTAGTCCTAGATGCCTACCGTTTGCATAATGTAGTCCACAGATCCCGAAAGTAAGACGACATTGCATGTTGATAAAATGGAAGGTTCAAGTACTTTTTTGTATCCTATGGTGCTTGGATGCAAGGTTTTTGACATTTGAGAAAAGGCATAGCCGTTGACGATACCTTCTTGAGGAGCAGGTATAATGGAGTTCTTCTAGCGGCGGCGGCGCAGGATGTGGAGAATCACATCTTTCCTATCACTTTTTGTGTAGCGGACAAGGAATATGATGCCTCTTATGGATTCTTTTTTGAACAATCGCGAAGCTGCATTGAAGATACCGAAGAGTTGTGTTTTATTTCAGATAGGTATCCAAGTATTCCAAAAATGAGTTCAATTTTCTTCACTTCAACTTACTTTGGTTGTTGTATCAGACATCTTGGAGAGAACACTCGGACCAACTATCATAATGAAAGGGTCGTGACCCTTTTTATAGAGCAGCTAAATCATATAGTAGAGAGGAATTTTTAGTCCATTTTAATCAAATAGCAGATATGCATCCCAAGGCAATAGAACATTTTGTACGTGTCGATTTTGAGAGATAGAGCCGGGCATTCTATCTGGCAGATAGGTACATTCTTATGAATTTAATATCTTGTTTGAATTACAAGTTTAGTATGATATCGTACTTAGTGATTCTTTTGTATAGGTATAATATTATGACATCAAACATAGCTGAATCGGAGAATTCATTGTTTGGTGATGAATAAGAATTTTCCATCAAAGCTCTGTTTGAAATAATAAACAAGAAGTATGGCTAATTTTTTTAACAAAAGGTGTATGCAGTTCGATGGCCCAAGAAGAACCCCATTTGTTCTAGAAATAAAAAAAATAATATCAATGAACATTAGTTTGGGGAATTGGTTATTATCTCATCAAATAACAGATTGCAAATTTAGTATCACCAGTCATAGTGATGCTGCCACGGCTGATCTTCAAACAAGATCTTGTACGTTCAAAGTTTTTGACTTGAAAAAAATACCCTGTCCATATGCTATGACAACGCTTCGTGCCCAATATGGTGAAAAATATGGACCTAAAATTTATGAGAACTCCTCTCTATATTATTCGATAGAAAAATATAAAATGGCAATAGTGGACATATCACTCTGGTGCCTCTCGAAGAATCTTGGGTTGTTCTTGCAGAGCTTTTGGGGAGATTAATACATCCTCCATATATTGACCTAAGCACTATCAAAGCCATAAAAGAGGAGGCGTGGAATCAGAGAATTATTTTCATCAAGAAGAAATAAGTGCTCCATATGTAAGCACGCTGGCGACAAAAGAACTACATGCTCGGATCGTAATCCACCATGATCGTTGTAATTGCAAAAACTTGTGCTGTTGTTTGTTGTGGACTTTTATATATTTAACTCATTATTTTGAACATAATGTTATCGTTTATTATATATAAAATATCTTTTTTAATAACTCGTGCATCAATAAAAAGAGGCAAAACATGAACTAAATAATACAGCAGACCATAATTATTTTCAATAGATTACCCATCTGTGGCAATAGATGGACATTAGCTGAAAGAACACAATACAGTTCCATCAAACTGGAATATTTTCCTCCAACAGATGGATAATCTGCTGACTGAAACCCAACCAATATTTTCCAACAGATGGTCCATCTGTTGAAAGAACTCAAATGCCTAAATTGCTATTGCCACTGAATTCAAAATTGCTCCTTACCTCCAATAGTTGACATTGTTAACATATTTAGAAGAAGGAATAAATAGAATAAAAATTAAAAAGCCAAAGTTGACCAACAATAAATTTTTCATTAAACAAAAAACAAAATACATTAGGTATAGATCCAATATAGAATTAAAAAAACACATTCTAATTATTATTATTAATATTATCAGCAATGATATTATTATTGTCAGCCGGCCAATCTTCAACCGGTAGAAGCAAGACCCTCCTAAGCTTGCGAATCCGCATGATTATCCGGGCTCTCATGGCGGATAACTCCCACCACAGATCATGAACCTGTGACTCAAGTTCTCGGACAGTGTCTTGTAGAATTGCAACGTCCCAATTTGTATCAGCCATATCTAGAACATGGATGAATTGACAAAAAAAGTAATCACAAAAGTAAAGAAAATAGTCCGACTGTAATACAATGTATACTATGAACTGGTAGATTTACACAAAAAAAAAACTTACCTCAACGAGAAAGGAATATGCTCTTTGAAGAAAAATGGTTGAAGATGTAATCTGAAAAAACAAAATGCAAGAAATAAATAAAAGTAGAGGGATCTATTTATAGAGGATTGAATCTGAATGTGTTAGGAAAAAAGGTACGACTGTTCAGGTCCATTGTATTAATTACATTCAAATTGCTGGCATTTTATTTTCTAATAAAAGACAGCTTTTTCTTTACATCCAAACTTCTCACCTTTTCAAAACGGTTTGAGACTTGATAACAGCTGTTATTATTGAGCTGTTACAACAGATCATCCATCTGTCACAACATATTTACCATCTGTTGCAATAGATGGTCTGTTAAAATAGATTTACCATCTGTTGCAACATATGGTTTGTATGTGCAACAAATGAGACATCTGTTGCAGCATATGTATTATCTGTTGCGACAGATGGACCATCTGTTGGAGGAGATATTTTGATTTCTTCTAACAGCTGATTCATTAATTGCAACAAATGAAGAATTCGATTCATCAGCTATTTTAAATATGTTAGATAAAAAGTCACGACTCTTCACCTCATTTTTAGTATCATCACATGGGTGCAGATAAATAAATATTGTCTGATCTATCGCAATAGATTTACCATCTGTTGCAACATATGTATTGTTTGTTATGGCAGATGGACCATTCTCTTCTTCTAACAGCTGATTCATCAGTTGTATCAAATGAAGAATTTGATTCATCAACTGTTTTGAATGTGTTAGATAAAAAGTCACGACTCTTTACCTCTTTTTTAAAAGTCATCACAAGCGTGCAGATGAATAAACACTGTCTTACATATCTTGATGGGGTAGGAAGAATAACGTGCGTGCAGATGAGTGGATCCACTTTCATGCATGGGAGTTATGTATTATTGATCAAGCTATATGACAGACACACATAAAGTACAATGATTTTGTGAATGTATTTTTTTATCGATTAGACATTTATCCTTCAAACAAGATCCTGCATTGTATAGTTTAGTTTGATAGGTGCAAACTGATAAGGTTGAAGGGTTCCAAAATGGTGGTGTCGATACCCTGTTAAAATTTAATAACAGTTTATGCTTATGTTTTTGTGTCAAGTTTGGGGAAGCGTTAAAGTTTTTTATGGCAGTGTAAATATCCAATAGTGATTGGACCGATTTTAATGGTGCAATGGACTTCTTGAAAGGCCTGCGAAGCCTTGCACTGCAACAAACAACGACGAAACCAATAGAAATTCCCTTAGTCCATATTTATATGAATGGGTTACTCGAGGAGACTATTAACAACAGAAGGTGCTTGGGAGAATATCTATGCGGGAAGGGAGAGGTGGAGAAGACCATACATTATCTCAGACCCTGTTTAAGAGGGAACACAGGGAACCAAGTAAGGAACTTCTAGCGAACCTGGCCAATGAAATTGACATGAGAAATGAAAAAACTAAATGAGCTTCAAATGTGGAAGTGTATCCAAATATAAAAATCCGTCAGTTGTTCTTGAAAAAAAAATGGTCAAGAGGATTGGAGCTGGTCACTTTGCTAGAGACTGTAACTAGCGAGCATGGGTCAATGAAGACTCACAAAGTGCAGGACCCAAACTCTAAGAAAGCAGCTTTGCGAGCACAAAATATTGGTAATATTTTTAGTCAAGAATAAAACATGAACCAACAACTCTAGAAGTAAAAATAAGGGAAGCCAAGGCGTCAATTTCTGAAGTCTAACTTGCATCCCATGCCTTCTATTTGTGGCTATGATCAGTTCAGTCGTGAAAAGATATTGATCGATTGAGATCCAAAATACAAATCAACCCATACAAATCATCCACTTGCGAGAAAAACATTTCATCATTTCAAATCTTGAGTTCTCGCTTTTTTTTCTCTCTCTCTCAATAATACAATAATACAGACAATAACTACTCAACAAATTCTTAAACTTTCATAACGAATCGATTTTCTTCTAATTTTCGACCACATACGTGTTCTTTTTAACTTCATTCTTGCTTGTATCAGTCATTTTCTCTGTCTTCATAGGTAACAGAGTTTGAGAAGAGTTTATATTTGTTATTTTTTCTAAAAAATAAGGGCTTTTAAGTTAATAATGAAAAAAAGACTTTTAGTTGTATTATTTTTGAGAATGGATTTACAATTTTGAGTTTTGATGGTCAAATCATAGGAAAAACTTGAGAAAATCCTAATTTTTGTTGTAGTGTTCCGTTGACTATCATGGTATTATTGGATGGTATTTTTGGAGTTAGTGGTCATGGTAGTGGTGTTCGTGATCGTCGTGGTGGCACTAATGGTTTTGTGGTAGCTGTTGGTGGCATTGATTGGTGGTATTTGTGGTGGCTGTTGGTGGTATCGGTATTCATGGTGTTTGTGGTGGTGGCTGTTGGTGTCTCGAGATTGGTGGTGTTTGTAATATATTTTTAAAAAATTATGCATAAATCAATTGTAATGTAATTTTTATTTTTCTGTTGTTTGTAGGTAAAACATGTCTCCCAAAAGAAAAGAAAGTGAAAGTAGATAAACTTCTAACCACTCAACAATAAAAGCTACAGTACAGAGGGATTCGGAGGAGCTTCCTGAACAATTTCAGTTAGAAAAAAGTAAAGCTGAGGAGAGATATGAAAATAACATTGAGAGAGGTGGACAAGGGTCTGAAAATAGTGATAAAGAAAATGAAAGTGAGAAAGAGGGGAATTAGAGACTGAGAAAGAGAATGATCATTAACATGATGGTAATGGATTACCAATGGGTGTGAATTAATATCGACATCCCAGCATGATCCTATCAAAACTATTAGTATTGGCAGGTTTCAAGTTGCGTTACTGATTGATGACCCTGCAGAACTAACTGGTGAACTTGTACTTAAATGTCAGCTGGGGAAAAAATTTAATTATTTTAGGAATATTATGAAGAACGAAAACGTAGACGGACTTTTTAAGAGGAGCTGCTTTGGACGCTTTCTTGAGTTGCATAAGGACCACCTTGCTCGTTTCCAAATGAGGATGATATATGGTCTTCCCAAGTGCAGGATCAAGTATGTGGGGGATGATACAGATTCGGAGGAGGGGGTAAAAAGATAGATGAAATCTGGATCAACTACTGTGGCATGCCAATTTGTTTTGGCTTGCAAGAGTTTGCCATGGTGACGGACTTGAGATGCGATCGTTCAGAAGAACCTATCGCCAATACAAGTAGGACAGCCAAACCACCCAGCAAAACCAACAAACGCAAGGAAAAAATAGATGGGTTGTTGGACATTGTTGGACGTGAATACAAAGCATTAGATTTGATGACAGATCTCAAGGATAAAATTATACCAAAGCAGTACAACGAGCAATTGTGCTTAGTTTGGTTTGCCTATTCCATTATATTGGTAAGAGACGCCAACAAGGTCATAAAAGATGATTTGTTGGCGCGTACTGAGGATTTTAATAAATTCAACAATTATCCCTAGGATATGACAACTTATACTTAACTGTCAAATATTTACTGACAAAGCTATGCCTTGGGACGATAATATTATACGACTTCCCTTGGGATTTCATGGTAAAACTAATCACTATTTTTACTCATCCATTAATTTATATTGAATATAGTTAATATGACTTTTTTTTTCTTGCTTCCTGTTTATATTTTTTAGGCTTGGGCATTTGAAGCCATTCCTCCCCTCCAAAAGTAGTTAATGGATTATCCGGATGAGGTTTCTCATCCAAGGATGTTTAGGTGGTTGGCTGCAAAGAACAACATAAGAATTAAGAAGGCTGATATCTTTAACCTTTCAAATAATGCAATACGTCTTCTTTCAAGTAAAATAATCTGACTCAATGAAAGATATTGAACATATGTTATATCTGGTGCAACATATGTTATATTTGATACACCAGATGGGATATCTGTTGTGACAAATTACCCATCTTGGGCCAACTAGTGCAACAGATAATCTGTTGCGACAGATGATTGATATTTTGCATCAGATTAATCATCTGTTGCTTTGGTTCTTTGAAATCGACTCTTAAGAGATTAACCATCTACTGCAAATTATGCAATAGATGGGTAATCTGATGTAACATATTGTTAATCTATTATGACATATAAATCATCTGTTGCATAAGTTATCTGTGTTAACATGTAACCCAACTATGAAAATTATTATATTATATGATTTAAATGTATTTGTCTTTTATTTATAGGTTGTGCATCCATAGATCGTGCGTACTAAGCAGGAGTTGGGGATGACTTCTCTTATTACTCTAGGTCATGTTGATACTATAACAGACCCAATGGTGGAGTTAATAAAAAGGAATTGGCTAGAGCAACAACCATAAGAAGAGCAGTTAGGCAAGGTCAGCCTAGTGTTGAGGCTCTTCATGACCAAAGTACTACAACAGATCCGGGTGCTTTTTCTAGGGGTGTTGCTGGTGGATTTGATACTAGTAGCTGGCATACTGATGCTGGTCCCATTCGTGATGTTGAGCATATTGATGCTCGAGAAAAAATAAATATGTTTGAAAAAACACCTCTCACAGGTCCCTCTCACCCTTACACAGGTCTCTCTCACCCCTCTTCAACCTCGTCTTCTTGTTGCAAATGCAAAGAGTACAAGGACAGCCAGGATAAACTCTTTGAAAAAGTAGAGGCTATTGCTAAAGCTGTTGAGAAATTAAGATCCAAGAGGGGTGT
The DNA here is from genome assembly GCF_002878395.1 of Capsicum annuum. Classification (NCBI taxonomy): domain Eukaryota; kingdom Viridiplantae; phylum Streptophyta; class Magnoliopsida; order Solanales; family Solanaceae; genus Capsicum; species Capsicum annuum. The sequence continues at coordinate 57,511,589 of NC_061114.1, forward strand.
CATACCATCCAAGAAGGTGAGGGAGCCATACACTCCTACAACGGCGATTAGGAGGAAGAAAAAAACAATTAGCCAAGTACTCACCAATCGAAAATCCAAAAAAATTACAGCTCCTCCCTTTCCAAAAGTTGTTAAAATTAAGGGGCCATTCAAGAAGGTGAACATATGCACTGAACTTGGTGCCACAGAGAAGAGGGATCTGTGACTGGCCAAAAAAGGCACAAATGATTACCCCATCCATACCTTTTCCGCCGAAGACTTCATAAGTATAACCAATATACGTACGCAGTACGTGGATATGATAAGTTTACTTTTTCTAACCTAGCCTTCTAATCTACTTGTCATCTGTTCCAATATATGTGTATTTTGGTGCAACTTGTGGTGGTTCTGTTGCAACATATTACCCATATCTTGCATAAGTTGTGTTAGATGGGTAATCTGTGAATAGATTCAGAGAACCTTCTGCAATAGATCGACCATTCGTTTTATCTTTCACTAGGTTTTCCTTCTTTACAATTACTAACCTATTTAAAAATTGACTTCTTATATCACAGTATGTTTAAGAAATTCTGTGTCTCATGAGGGGCAGACAATTAGCCCACCCGAAGCTTATTATGTTGTCGATAGGATAATGGACCTCGACTTCAACAGGAATCTCAAGGACAAGTACGATTATCTCAGTAACATAGCATCTACTCCCGATGGTGAGGGATTTTATTCGTTACTTTCTAGGTTCCAATGAGATGAAGAAATGATAAAATATGTTAGAGGGGAGAGACCAAATCCATATGGCAAGAGCTGGATCAAGGCAAAGAGGATTCTTGGAGTCATGAACGTGGATGACGTACATTATCGGGCTATTAAGATACTTCTCGAGGAGGAAAAGATCAATATTTATGACTGCAACTTACCTACATTGTACGAGGTCAATTTCTTTACCTACATGCAGCCACTATTGGAGTTGTTCCCCATCTTGTTGAGGCAGAGTAAACTGATGGATCGTTTGCTAACGAAAGTGTTGATGAACCAGTCATGGGATTTTGAAGGTCGAAACAAGGACATGGACCTTCCAAAAAATGAAACCGCTGCCGCGTGTAGGTCGCACGCTCTTTCACAAATTGAATGTTTACTGATCGGCACAGAAATGGCCGAGCCAACGACCTTTCTGTGAGACAACGCTATGGAAACATGCAAGAAGTTTGGGTTTATGGGGTACTAACTGGACGCTTGACGCCTATGTATAAAGAAAAGCCTGTGAAATAATAAATTTTTTGTTTCAAGTCACTTTACTTTACATACTTTACATTACATTACATATATACATACATACATGTAGGGGCAATTATTTTTCTGATGATTTTTGAATTTTTCACAATGTAAAAGATTGTACATCTGTTATAAAATATATTCTCAGATAGTTTATCTGTTCTGACAGATAGTTTATCTGTTGTAATAGGTTAGTCCTCTATTACATTATGCTGATATAGTCTTATCTGTTGCAACAGTGGGTAGACCTTTTTAATAATTTCCAACAGATGACCTACATGTTGCAACATATGTCTAAATTTGTTTATTATTTTTCAACAATTACGCTTGAATATCCATGTGTTCAGCGACACCAAACCAGTAGCAAATATAAATACACCACCATAAAAATTTCAGCAATTAGGCTTAAATATCCATGTGCCCAATACCACCAAACTAGTAGCAATAACGCCAACAATGTAGTATTTTTTTTACTCGATTTTGTTTCTCTTCAAAAGGCTTGACTTTCTTCAACAAACCCTAGATTACACGGTTTGCTTGTAAAGGGTGCCGTTCTTCATACCAATCAAAGTAATCATATCCACCCAACTTCTACAAAATCAAGACTACAATTACAAAATAATTACAAGTCAATAAGTAATCAACTAATTAAACAAAAGAAATATTACCTTAAACTTACAAGTAAAAATCTACGACTTGAATTTTGTTGAGTCCAAGAAGTCTTCAATAGAGCTTCATGACCACACTTACAATATCAAAAATCTTTGTCACAAAAAATAGTGGAAGATGAGCTCGACATTGTCAAACTCAGTTAGAAAAAATGAAAAAAATACACAAAAAAATATAAATAATCGAGATGAATTTGAATAGAGAATAAAGATGAAAAAGAAAAACAAGATGATTATATAAGACAATGGGAGAAAAATAACCGTTGGGGGCCAAATCAGCAAAAATGAGGGTTCAACGAGCCTTGGCTGTGTGAATTACACGCGACAGCCAACAGGGCAAAAAGTGACAAACTGACACATTTGATGCCTATTTTATTTTACGTTTTTAAAATGAACACTGTCTATTTGATGCCTATTTTATTTTAGGTGTTTAAACTGAACACTGTCGGTGGGTTCCACCTTTTTAATTTCAAGTCACTTTCACTTTTTTACATGGAGTGGAATTTTTTTATGTTGAATGAAAGTTGAATTTTTATAATGCAAAAGATTGTCCATCGGTTGTAACAGATATTCTACCTATTCTGACATATAGTTTATCTGTTGCTAGGTTGATCATCTGTTGCATTATGACGATGTCTCTATCTAAGTCTATCTGTTACAATAGTGGGAAGACCTGTTTGATAATTTCCAACAGATTACCTACCTGTTGCAACATATATCTAAATCTATTTGATATTTTTCAATAGATGTGTCGTCTGTTGCAACAGATACATTATCTGTTGCAATATTTAAATTTAGTATTCCATTTCAATTAATAAGTTCAAATCTAAGAAAAAAATAAAATTGATAGACAAAATAAAATAAATTGAGGCCTTCAGAAATTAGCTGAAATAAATCAACAAATAAATGAAATGTAAAAAAATTATTATGGGTATAGATCTCAACAAATACATAACAATTTAAGTATTGATGCCAAGAATTCCTAAGAAGGGGTGAGGTTATTACTTTGATAGACTCAGGCTATAAAGATCTACTTAATATGGACAAGTTATTTTTCATCCGGTGCTATGGGATTCGACTTTAGTCGTCGTGGATATTTATTGTCGCTTACGTATAGTTTATATGCTTTCTGTTCTTCGTATTTCCATAAAAGGAATAGTATATTATCAATGTTATTCAGCAATAGCTTCTACATCCACCTGGAAAGCCAAAATTGATCAATACTAATCACGGAAATACAACAAAATGAAAAAGGGTAACTCATATGTTCTAGCAAATCAAACAGGTCTTCCTTCTATTTTAAATTGTCCCAAATAGATTATATTTCTATTGCAAGAGATGAATCAACTGTTGGGACAAATTTCTACATGAGGAAGACCTGTATGATAATTTCCAATGGATGAACCATCTGTTCCAACATATGACTTATCTGTTGCAGCAGATAGGTCATCTGTTGGTACAAATAAAAGAGGTACGAAGAGCTGTTTGATTTAATAAAATAGGCTATTTGATTTCCTAAAACAGACAAGACATATGTTGCAACAAATGCTTTATCTGATACAACAAGTTAGTTAACTGTTGAGACAGATGTATATATCTGTTTGATAATTTTCAGTAGATGTGTCATTTGTTGAAACAGATATGTGTCTATTTGTTAGTTGGAAAGACATATATATTCACCTTCTTCAGCTCGTGCTGCTCTCTGTTGGCCATTGTACATGCCTCAGTGCAACACACGGACAGAGGAATTGCAATTTTGCTTTTTTTAGATGCTTGATAATGCCTTGAAAATTACCTTTCTTGTCCTATTAGCCTTAATCTCTAATGGAGTGGATGGATGTAAAATTCTCTCTGATGGAATGACACCTTTCTTAGATGTTAATTCCATTACTGAAGCAGATAATGCATTAATAACATTAATCACTACATCATGTTTTGCCTTGCAGTCTTGACATTTGCATGCAGAACATTCGCTAGGAGAGGAAAAATTGTATACCCAGTATGATCATAGTCATAATAGTTTATTTTAAATACTATAAGAGGAGCATCATTAGCACCAATAGAAGCACCACCACCACGACCAACAGCTCCATCACCACTAAGAATATCAACAATAAGCCGACTCTCCAAAATTATTTTTCTTGTAATGGCTGTTGCTTCAAACAATTCTATTTTTATTCTGTCAATGACCTTAGGGTTTGATAAAGTTTGCACAGACTGTAAAGTAAGAAAAAATGGCATCTTCAAATCTCGATTGATCGGAACTAGCGACAGATGCATAATCTAACATAATCATTACATATATTAAAATGATGATTAGAGCATTCAAAAAATCATTAATTAAAATAAAAACTTAATTATAATTATACTTATTGTATCCTTCGGAGGGTTGAAGAGATTAAGAAATTTAGCATTTTTATCAGTTTTGGCCGACAACCATATCAAGATTCTTGGACAGGAAACTTCTTCCTGGTAGTTCACTTGTTGTCTCAAATAAGGAATGACTTCAAACACCCAAGCCTATAAAATAATGCCAATAAATCAAAACCATTATTGAGTATAAAAAATAAAAGATATCATAATAGAAGAAAGAAACATATACCATGAAAAGCCATATAAGTTGACTGTCTTTGACGCTAACCAACGAATATTTGACAGTCATTTTGAAGCTTTCATAACCCCAAAGATAATTGTTAAACACCTCAAGATCCTCAGAGAGCTTTATTAAACCAATGCTTATGTTGTTAACATCTCTCGCCTAAAGAATATTATGTACAAACCAAACCAAACACAATGACTGTTTGTCCTTCTTTGAAATCTTTTACCTTTTAACGCTTCTATCAAATTTTTATTTTTGAAGCTTGGACCAACAATGAACACTTGATCATCACGATCACACGAGTTGCCTTTGCATTTTTTGGGTGTGCGGAGTGCTTTTTTGGGGGTTAGAATAGGTATAACATGAGAAGGAGAAGGAGGATAACATTTTAGTTTAGTAACTATGACAAACTCCTTCAAACCAAAACAAACAGACATGCCACAATAATTATTCACACCTCATCCATCTTATTTTTGTTTTCATACATAAACCTACGCTTGAGAAGTTCATATACCATTTTCATTTGGAAACAAGCATTGTTGTCCTCCGGCAAATCAAGATATTTCCCAAAGAAGCTGTCCCTGAAATAAGCATCCAATTTTTATTCTTGAAGTATTTTTTTGAAGGCGTCGAAAGATTTTCCCATAGTTGAATTAACCACGAAATCACCCATTAAATCTGTGGCACCATCGCACTGCATTCTCACAGGATAATAATCCATGCTGAAGGTTTTGACCAACTCTTCAGTGGAAGGGCTATTAGCATTTGGATCATCTCTTTTGAAATATTTTTCCTCCCTATGTTTATCATATTCTTCTCTTGATTGAGATAATGCTTGTAAAACAAGCTCAGAGAGTGGTGGATGTAGCCTAGCTGCTTAACTTGTTCCTTTACTTGGACTTGATTCAGTTTCTGTTCTTTTCGGAGCCACATTGTCTAAAATTAACAGGAACATAAAAAAATATATTATAGTTGATTAATGCATCGTTAAAAAAGGATAACAGTCAATCTAACATGCAAAACAATAAAATAACAGTTGTAACAAATCACACACCTGCTGCACTAGATAGGTTATTGGTTGCACTAAATAACTAACCTGTTGCAACGAATGAGTAATCTGTTGCAGTAATACAAAATATATCACTTATTTTTTAAGACAGATGAATGGTTTGTGCAATCGATCACACATCTGTTGCAACATATGAGTGATCTGTTGGAACAATTAAAAAGCCTATTGCAACAGATGAGTAATCTATTACAACAATACAAAATATATCACTCATCCGTTGAGAAAGATGAATAGTCTGTGTGACAGATCACACATTTGTTACAACGTATAAGTGATCTATTAGAACAGTTAAATAACCTATAGCAACGACTGAGTAATCTGTTGCGATAATACAAAATATATCACTCATCTATTGATAAAGATAAATGGTTTGTGTAATAGATCACACATCTGTTACAACGTATGAGTGATTTGTTGGAACAGTTAACTAACCTATAGCGATGACTGAGTAATCTGTTGTGACAATACAAAATATATCACTCATCTGTTGAGAAAGATGAATGGTTTGTGCAACAGATCACACATTTGTTGCAATATATGAGTGATCTGTTAGTACAATTATCAACTGTCAATATTGTTTAGATTTCTTCCAATAGAAGGGTCGTCTATCGCGATAGATGAATGGTCAGTTAGAAAAATCAAGTCTTGGACATGTCTTGTTGGAAGAGTTGATAGGATTTTATCCAACAAGAGGTTCATCTGTTGCATCAGATCTTTAATCCGATAGTTCTTCTATTGCATCAAATGATTAATCTGCTGCATCAGATTTTTACTTCGATGGTTCCTCTGTTGCATCCGATTGTAAATTTATTGCATCAGATGGTTAATCTATTGCAACATATGGTTAATCTGTTGCATCAGATGATTAAACTATTGCATCATATGCTAAATCAGTTACATTAAATTTTTTATCCAATGGTTCCTCTGTTGCATCAGATGATTAATCTGTTGCATTAGATGGTTAATCTGTTGCATTATAATTTTAATCTGATGGTTCCTCAGTTGCATCAGATGGTTGATGTGTTGCATCATATGCTAAATCAGTTGCATCAGATGATTAATATGTTGCACCAGATGAATAATCTGTTAGAGAAAAAATACAGTAGCATGATTTTGTTCAATAGAGCAACAAAAATATCACCATTTTTACCAAGAACAAGAACAAATCAACCCAACAACGGTCACAACACGAAAAACACCAAAATCGTTGTTTTGTTTGTATAAACACAAACAACAAAAATCAAACTTTAAAAAAATGCAGCAAACAACCAAAAATCATAATTCACTTCGAAAAGAGAAGAAATACCAAAAATTAGGATTTTATTAACACTGCATTTCAAATTAAAGCAACATATATTGAAATTATTAATCAATACTATAAGATAAGTTGACTCAAGTTCCTCGTTTTCTTCAAAACTAAAAAGGCCATAATTTTTTACTTGTGAAACAAAAAGGAACGATGAAGAATTCGAAGCTGTTGTGACTGGAGAGCAAGGCTGTCACGTCGACTGACGGTTGATGTCGAAAAGAAACTTGAAGCCCAACTATTTGTCATCGAAGGTTGAAGTGGACGGGGATTGAAAAGAGAAATTTGTAGAACTATTGGTTGACAGAAACTTACGAGAGAGAGGAGAAAGATGGTTGATGATTTGGATTGAAGAGGGGTGTGAGTTGGAGTTATTTATATTTTTAAAAAAATTAGAAAGTTTTGAAAATATTAATCAAGTCCACAATTAACTTAATCAAGTTTTCTAATTATGTTTGACCCTTTAAGTTGGTCAATGTCTCTAATCCTTCATTCAAGACTTAAAAGTACCTTTCCTTCAATTTTCTCTTCTAAGTTCTATTCATTTTCTTAGAGTAGATTTCTTTTATGCTTCGTATAATTTATCAATAATTTTTTTTATGATTTTATATCCTTCCAAGAACTATGTACTATTTTGTTAGAGCAACTTTCTTTTATATTATGTATAGTCCATTAATTAATTGGATTTCTCTTTATCCTAATTTCATTAAAACTTTTATTGTAGATAAAAAGAAGATTACTACTATGGTAGTTTTTCTTGCCCTCATCTCACTATGGGTATGAGACATATCAAATAGCAATAGAAAAAATCTTACCGGCCAACATATAGTTTCAATTGCATTATTTTTTATATTTTTAATTTATTAAATTTCATCTTCAACTACTCTATAACACTTTTTGCTAACAATTTGATTGTTCTACTTTTTCATTTCATGTAACAATTAATTTTTTTTTTGCTCTCTTAAGGCTCGATTGACAGAAAAATGAAGTAGAATATTGATATGACAAGAATCTAACTATTGTTCTTTAAAATTCTTTCAAGATAAATTATTTGTATGCATAAGAAGAATTGTCATTAAAGATTTTAATGCAAAATTAAATAATTGAGGGTTATGAATATAAAAAGTTTTAAAGTTATGAATTTTATTAACATTAATTAAGAGTGTAATGTATTATGAACATAAAGAAATGTAAGTTATGAAAACAATTTTAGAAATAAATAATAAAAAATGAAAGAAAAAATCCAAAAAAAAATGAGAAAAAAGGTAAATAGGACCTTGGCCAAAGAGAGGTGTCACATCACATTGTCTTGATCTTCTTTAGTATTATTATATATAGATATAGATTTATAATATAACATTCTTAAAAGTTTATATTTATTTATATAACTATTTTTCTATTTTTTTCATTGGTGAGGTCCACTTTTCTGTGCGTGTCTAGACCAGAGTATTTATTTTCTAAAATAGAAGCAAGAAAAGGAGGCAAATGTATACATGTGCTACTAAAGAAAGTATCTATGTATCATTCTGCAATTATGCAGGTCAACTTTAGTAAATCTTTTGACAAAATATGAGAATGTAACACTTAGTTTATAATTTTCAAATGACATTTTAATTCATAAAAAATTTGTTTATTGTATGTAAAATTCTAGTTCTTGATTTTTCACATTTTATAATTTTTTTGTTAAACATTTTTAAAGATTATTACTACGTTCTATTGTCTATTAGTTTGAACCGTTCAAGCTTACAACTTCAGAAAAACAAAAGTGTTGCTAAGATAACAATGATTTCATGAAGTCGGTTGTCTCTTTTTATTTCATTTTCTTGCCCAAGATAGAAATCTTGATTCTTCTCTCAACCTTAAATAATCACTTATCAAAAAATAAATTTTCGAAGATGGTACTAAATTTTATCCCCCCCCCCCCCTTTATTTTAGACACAGACAAAGTTATGTTGCACCTCTTTATGACAAAAAATGCTAATTATATTTTCTTACTAATATTTTTCTATTTTTCTTCACTTATGATGAGCTATGTATTAAAAGAAAGTTATTTCTTAAAATAATTACTTTATATTAACTACCATTTATTACGTTTTCCTGTATTTAATAACCTTTAAGAGTTTTAGCTGGTTAAAAACTCATTTAAAACAGACTAATAATTAATATATTAAAATGAAAAGGACATTCCACAAAATGAAAGATGAAACTCTAATTTGCTAAACCTTTCGTTTTCTAAATTTGCATATATGTAGGGAAGTAAAGAAAGGAAAACACACGCGCGCACACACACAAAAAAAAGTATTAACGATAAATAAAAGAGAAATAAAAAGAGTAAAATAAGATAAAAGAGAATACAAAATTCATATAATTAGTGTTATATATTCAAATAATAAACAAGTTTGAAACTTACTAAAAATATGCATGAAAATAAATTCAATATTGTTTCACTTAGAATATATTATATAAAAATTAAATATTTTAGAAGACTGAAAATACGTGAGTGATGAAAATTACTAGAGAAATGCATGTATATACTTAAGAGTGTGCATAATTAGTTAGAATTTGAAATAACTGAAAACTATAAAGATCTCTTAAGAAATTTCAGCACTCAAAAATCTAATTAATATGTGTGAAGCGCAGATAAATTCACTAGTACACACGCATAACATAAGAACAAAAAAGTGCTTGAATTCCCTCTTAGAGTCAATGCAAGAGCGGTCCTTTTTCCCCATCCTTGAGTAGCTGCCACTTTCAAAAACCCGTGAAATCATAGTTTTGGACAATAATATTCCAACTAAATGAATACAACTTATTCACAATACTGTCTTAGAAAAATTTAAAAGATTCACAAAATACAATAGAAGAGAAGATATAAACAGATCGACCCATGTAGTAGTAGCAACAATTAGAAATCAATTACAACATGCATCTTTTGAAGATAGAGATATAGAAAGAGCTAAGCAGTATAAATTTCTTCTAATAAACATCCAACAAAACTGAAACAAATAAGTAACCCCATTTTACATTTACACCTTTCTAAATGCAGAGTTCACAAGAAATAAAAATGAATCTCCATCAAACATTTAGAACCAAAACAGGTTTTCATCAGTTTGAAATATTATAAACCCAGATAAAAGAAATCATCACTGCCAATACATACACAACTTCAAAAAAATAACAAAATTCACCGGAAATATACATAGAAAATAAAAGAGAGACAAGACTTTACCAGGTGCTTGAAAGATTAACAACACAAACTTTTTAAACAGTAGAAGCAAAATTCATATAACCTTTATATACAGGAACTAACTATAATTATATATAGAGGAATTTTAGTAGGTATTTCTGAATATTGATATTTTTGAAGATTTTTCCTGCTTACTGCTTAGGCAAGGTAAACATGTATGCTAACTGTGGGTTTACTTGGTAGCTATGAAGATGTGGAATAAGAAATAAAAGGAAAGAAATGAACGGAAAAAGTAAAAACCAAAGGGGGGAAATATTGTGAAGTCTAAATTGAGTTAAAAGAAGGATGAAAACCCATCATAAATGTAGAAACAGTTGAAGAAACAATAGTAAGATAATCCACCAAAACTTGTTAGAACAACCTAAAATGATAGTTTTAGGGAAAAAGAAAAATTGTTAAATGACAATCAATGCATCATCAGAAACCAAACCATGCCATTGCAATTCATCCTTAAAAGAAATCAAGTGAAACAAAGCAGGCAACACAAACCCCAAAACAATGCACACACTTCTCCCCACAAGTGACAAGAAATCAGCAAAATTGGGCACAACCAATGCAATAAAAGTCACTATTAAAACCACAAGCCATCTCAGCCACACACAGTACCTTTCTTCACAGAATCTCCTTACTATCAATTCATAGATAGGGTTCATCATAAGTGGGAAAGTGAAAAATAGGTTTTTGCAAAGGCTAAATTGAATAAAGGTGCTAAGCAATCCCTGCTCAAGATTTGTAGTGATTATATCCTTAATGTTTTTCCCAAATGCAAAGTACCTCAATACTCCAAAACCATCAGACAACAAAGATATGAATGCTATTTCCATCCTTATCCTTGTCTATTGTGTCTGATTCCATAGGCAAAACCATACTAATCCCTTCAAAAGCATACACAACCACACCAATACTACAAAAAACACATTGAACCCACCAAATATTTCAAGAACAAGCCTATTTTGGAGGTAAATCATAACATCCTCAACCATCACAACACCCATATCTCCTAATCCAAACCTTAGGAAAAATGCTCAAAGGGGATAAAAGGGTCAGTGTAGGAACTGAATTCAACCTCAACAAGAATGGGAAACAACCCCATATATACAGTGCTTTGGGTGAAAATCCCAAGATTTTGGGATCCAGTTTTACGATTGAATAATGAAACAAATATGCTAAAGTATTAGCCACAAAAATCAAGTAACTAACACAAAAACCAGCTTGGGATAGATGATTATAACATCAACAGACAATCTACCAACAGGTCTACACACAACAAACCCCAAATCACCAAAATATAAAACCTTTATAGCTTTGATACAAGATTTAACCTTTCTCCTAGAATAGACCAGATACATCATACAATAATAAGTCAGAAAGACAATTGAGAAAAACATGATAGAACCCATAACCCCATCCATTTCTCTTGAAAGAATAATAAAGACTAGAACTCCAGGTCCAACTATAGCTATAAAAACATTAGCAAAAATCTGGAAAAGAGAAGAAAAGTGTTGATTCTTGCCTAAAAGTGGTGTATCTTCTCTTGAGATACTCAAACCTATAATTTGGGGGTTTTAGTGTAGTTTGACAATTTTTTATTTCCATCTATTAAAGTAAAATTGAATCGTGGTTAGTCTTTGTCCATAAGACATGCAACCACAAAAACTAAAACAAAAATCAATATAAAAACATAATCTCAATCAAGAACTTAAAATTGGAAAAAATAATCAACAATACATGCAAAATCCACAAATCAGTAAAACTGAAAGTTAACCCAACTACTAACTGGTCAGAAGGAAAAATTATGGCAGAATGAAGAATCAAGAACTCAAAATTTGAGAAAATAAACAACAATACATACAAAATCAAAAAATCAACAAAAATGGAAGTTAACCCAGGTGGTAATTGGTCTGAAGAAAAATTATCGAAGAAAATAAAATACTCTTTGTTGATAACATATGCAACCATACAAACTAAAACACACATACATATTACTCAAAATTAGGGAAAATTATACCCAACTTAAAATCCAGATACATACATAATCACAGTAGCGAACAGAAATACACACGACTTCAAAAAAATAATAAAATTCACCAAAAACATAGAAAATAAAAGAGAAAGAAGACTATACCAGGTGCTTGAAAGATTAACAACATAAATCTTTTTTTTTTTGAAATAGCTGAAGGAAAATCCAAATAACTTTATATATATACACGAACTTTACTACAATTATATATAGAAGAGTTTTAGTAGAGCTTTTTGAAGGTTAATTGGTGAAGAGATTTTTTTTACAAGATTTTTTTGTGTTTTGCTAGTTACTAGTTATGCTGTGAAGAAAGGGAAAGAAATTAATGGAGAAAGTCAAAAGGAAAAGAGAAAAATGTTGTAAGGTGAAGAAGACACGTGCATTTAACATCAATACACATTTTTCATCACTATTAATGTCATTTACGGAACTACCCTTGGTAGTATAATCAAACCTTCACTTATATATGTGTAAATCATGATTTTTCTTGCTTCTTAAAATCATGATATTCTTGTTTGTGTATTCTATGTAATATATTTTTTAATATAAAAAACTATATATTTTTCTGAGAAAAAAGTGTGAATCGATATGTATATACACTGTATTGATGACGTTACATATATATAATAAAATAAATAAGCAAATAGTTTTTCTTTTTATTAACTATCAAAACTCTAATATTGTTATGTTATAGATTTATATCATTTTGTAGTGAATGTCTATCAAGAATATAAATAGTATATATAGAATGTATATCTTTTGGAGAGAAACTAGGTGGAATTTTTTTTGTATAAATAAAGGGATTTTCTGCATCGTAAATCATCCTCAAGAGAAATTAGAATTAATCTGTCTTCTCTCTCCATTCTTCTTGTTCTTATTTTAATATTTCGTAACAAGTTATCAACACGAGACTCTACCGTGCAAATTTCGAAGGCTAAGGTATTATTTTCTTCCTTTTCATATGGCTAATAATCTTACAAAATGCGAGTTTGTTGTCCTTCAAAGTTTAGGAAAGAACTATATTTCATGGATGTTAGATGATGAAATCCACTTAGATGTTATGGTTCTTGGAGACAACATAAAACTAGAAAATACAATATCTAATCAAAATCCTACAAAGGCTATGATTTTCTTGTGTCATCATCTTGATGAAATTCTGAAAATCAAACATCTCACTACTAAGGATCCACTTACATTGTGGAATAGCCTAAAAGAAAGTTTTAACTACTTGAGGACGGTCATCCTTCCAAAAGCACAATATGAATGGATGCATCTGATGTTTCAAGACTATAAGTCTATTCATAAGTAAATTCTGCCATGTTTAGAGTTTCTTCTCAGTTGAAACTATGTGGAGACATTGTCAGTAATGATGATATGATGAAAAAAATACTCTCCATCTTTAATGCCTCGAATGTGCTCTTACAGTAGTAATATCGAGAGAAAGGTTTCAAGAAGTATATTGAACCGAGTTCCTATGTTCTCGTGGATGAACAAAATAATGATCTTTTCATGAAAAATCATGAGAATTGACCTACTAGATCTGCACCATTCCCTGAAGTAAATGATGTGATGCTCACCATGATAGGGATAAAAAAGGTTGTCGCCCTGGACGGGGTTGTGTAGGTGTTCGTGGTCATAGTAATGATGATCAATACAAAAATCATGTTCCTGGAGTTAATTATTCATCAAACAAATAGTACCATCAAAAGAAAAAAGAAAAAGATGAAAAACGTGAAGCAATTACTTGCTTCCGATGTGGTGAAAAATGACACTGTGCACGTGACTGTCGTACTCTCAAACACTTGGTTAACATTTATAAAGCATCACTAAAGAAGAAAGAGAAATCTTTAGGCTAATTTTCTCTCTAAAAATCATGTTGACGTCACATGTTTGGATTTAGCAAATATCTCTAAGCACGCTGAAGGAAAGATCGATCACTTGATTGGTGATGGTTCTGTCACTATGAAAGAATGATGAATTTTTAATTCTTTTTAATAATAATATTTAGTGAATAAAAAATCATGTAAAAATAGTTGTTTGCATGAGTACTAGTTTTTTTTTAGTATTTATTGATTTAGTCATATTGTGGTAGTTCATCATGAAATTGAGTTCAACTTAATTTGTTTTGATTAAATAATATTTTAATATTTTCATCTGCTTACGAAAAAATTTATGATGACCATTTAATTCCTCATGAGGTTAATTTATCATTTTTTATGTGGTAATATCCAAGTATTTGTTTTATGAGTAAGACGAGATCACAGTCATGTTACAAAAGGTGAAATTAATGCCACTATATTAAAAGACTAAACAAAAAGGAAGTGTTTTGTGACTTTTGTCTTAAATAGGACTTGGGATTGTTTTCTATTGCTACTTGACCAACGATTATTGTCATTTTGTCTTAGTAGGAGTTGCCATTTGTTTTCTCCCTATTTTGATCAAGATAATGGTTATACTAATAAAAGTAGTGTACCGTAAAGTTAGTATGTTGATTACTATATAACTAATGTGCAATATTTAATGTGTCTTTCACTTGCAAAAACATCAAGTGACATGACTTAAATGTGGAAGAACAACGATCAAATTGAAATACTATGTGCATGTGTCTATTACTTTACTAATGACTTAATAAGAGATAATTAATAATTTATTTTATGCAAAGATATATTGTTTTCAATTTGTGAGTATTTCTATGTGAATATATAGATAATTCTAAAAGCAAGTTGTCCAATTATGAACATATTTTTTTGATTGATTCTGGCACAACACATATGATATCCAAAGATGAGAAATATTTTTCTCATCAAAACATGGGCAATATAAATGTTACTATAATTTTTTATTGTGCAAATTTTATTGAAGGATTCGAAAGAGCCACTATAATCTTGCCTAAGGGATCTAAACTCATCATAAACAATGTTATGTTTTCTCTTAATTCTCGGAGAAACTTATTAATTTTTAAAGATATCTGTGAAAATGGTAATCATATCAAGACAACTAATGAGATAATATTGAATATCTTGGTATCACCACGATTGTGTCTGGGTAGACATGTGTTATAAAAAAGTTTCCTGCTTAATTTTTTGACTTGTATTAGACAAAAATTAGTGCAATTAAGGTACATTTTATAGTACACCAAAAGTTTACTAATCTTAATACTTTCGTACTTTGGCATGATCATCTGAGATATCTTGGATCTATAGTGATGAGAAGAATTATAAAATATTCAAAAAAGCATCCATTAAAGAACTTAAAGGTTCTTTTAAATTGTGAATTTCCATGTAATACTTGTTATCAAGGCAAATTAATTGTGAGGCCATCACCAACACAAGTTGGGAGTCCTCCACATTCTTGTAATACATACATGGAGATATTTGTGGACCTATTCACCCATCTAGTAAATAATTTAAATACTTTACGGTCCTAATAAATGCTTTTTCTAGATGGTCTCATGTGTGCTTATTTTCACCTCGCAACTTGATTTGTAAAACCGTTGGCATAAATAATGTGATTGCGAACACAGTTTTCTAATAATCAGATTAAGTTTATTTTCCTTGACAATGCTGCAGAATTTTATTCCAAATATTTAATAATTATTGCTTATCGATTGAGACAAGAGTCGAACATCTTGTAGCTCATGTTCACACTCAAAATGATCTTGCTGAGTCACTAATTAAACATTTGCAGTTGATAGCAAGACCATTGCTTATGAAAATTAAGTTGCCCACTTCAGTTTACGGTCATGTAATTTTGCATGCTGAAACACTTGTTCATCGCAGACCGATAAATTATCATAAATTTTCTCTATTGTAATTGGTTTTGGGACCAAAGCCTAATATATCTCATCTGAAAATTTTTGGGTGCATTGTACATGTGCTTATAACACCACCAAGTCGCACCAAGATGGACCCCCAAAGAAGGTTAGGAATTTATGTTGGGTTTGAATCTCCCTCCATTGTTTGTTATCTTTAACCATTACTAGGAGATATATTCACTGCTCAATTTGCATATTATTGGTTTGATATGATAGTTTTCCAAAAATTAGGGAGAGAAGATAATGATATCAAAAGAGAAATTTTGTGGAAAAATTCATCACTATCTCATCTTGATCCACACATTTCTATTTATGAGCAAGAAGTACAAAAGATTATTCATCTGTAGAAAATTGCAAATCAAATACCAAACGCATTTACAAATTTTAAAAAAATCACCAATGTAATACCTCGCGATTTTTCCTAGCTTAAATTCGTCCCTAGAGTGTTAAGGGATAACTTTGAAAACAAACACTATTTATTTGGTGTGGAATTTCTTAGATTTGGACTTTCCATTGCGTAGGAAATTGAATTAGCTTTCTAGCGATATAAGATTTGCCTAAATTCGATAACCGGGTAAGAAGTTATGGCTATTTTAAGTTTCTGTCGCAAAACATCGTCATTTGAACCCTTAGCGCATCGCGGAGCAGTGTGTATTTCCAATTGTCCCATTCCAGTGGCCCTCTGTGATATTGGTGCATTGCGGAGAGGGCCAATTTCCCATTTGTCAATTTCCAGAGGTCCAGCGCAATAATGGCGCGTCGCGCCATGTGCCAAAATGGCATTCCAAAGAACACCGTGATGCCTCCGTGTCACAGAGGTTGCCCAATTTCAATTCGTTGATTTCCAGTGAGCCATAGCGATAGTGTCGCATCGCGGTAGCCACCTAAATCAGGAAAATGTACGTTTTCCAATTCCGTTAAAAAGTTTAAAGGGGGTATTTTGGTAAATCACCAACCCCCAATCCAACCAAAAACAAAAGGTTAATCATATTTGAAAGCACTTTATGCGTTATTCATCATTCTCTTCAAAATAAAACCCTAGATTACCAAACTTCCTCCCCAAGAAATTCAAAATTTCTCCATTAATTCTCCAAGACTCTTCAAGATTGAGAATTCCTAATTCAAGAACTCTAAGAAGTCATCTCCAAAACATCAATAAAGATCCAAAATTCAAGTTCTAGCATCTAGATCATCAAATTAAAGTATGTGGGGGGGGGGGGGGGGGTATGAACAAGGATAATCCTTTCATCCTTGTGCCCAAAACCTATTTTAAATTCAACTTTTACTGAAGTTTATGTGATTTTCCATGAAATTCAAATTAGGGTTTACACCTATTATTGTTATTTACAAGTTTATGATATTCCCAATGATTTAGAGGTTGAATTTCATGATTTTGTTCATATTTTCATGCATATTGCTGAAATTTCCAGATTTTATAATGAATTATAAATGCTTATATTATCAAGAATGAATTTTAAGATGTTTTAACATGAGATTGATGCATGGGTCATTATATCCTAATTAAGATTGCTATTTTAAGATTATTTTTGCTATAAGCACCATCAGATAAGATTATTCTCAGATTATTGATAAAGATTTGACCTTTTGGTCCTAAGCTAAGATAAAGAATCCACTTTGTTCACATTACTCGAAATTTAAAGAAAGAAAAGCATAATTGGTTATCTTGTAAACCCTTGTGCTAGTTTTGAAGTGGATTTCTTAAGATTTTGAACATAAGAATGAGAGTAGCATTTAACACAAAGATGGGTAAGTTACTACGGTTTCAGACCCCAGAACTACGTGCCAACGTAGGATTTAGATTTATTCCCACTTCTACGTGGATGACTCAGATTGTGATCACTAAGATAGAAGTTCTATTCCGATGGCAAGGGTAGAACAACCCTACTTAATGGGGGCAGACGTGGGACTCCATGGATGCTCACATGGTGTATGTCGGTTAGAAGAACCTCCCAAAAGATGTCCCCCACTCTTCAACATTTTATTGATTTAAAACTTTAAGATAAACGCATATGTTTTAGAAGTTAAGGTTTAAAGATTCTTAATCCTTAAGATAAAGTAGTTTACAGATTTCAGAACTAAGTGTAATGGCTCACAAGATTTACGTTATATATTTTATCATTTATGATTTATGATCTTCAGATTACAGATTACTCAAGCCTGCGTGAGTCATTTACATTTAGCATGCATGATTTTATAAACTATGATGATATTGTTTACTTATATCATGCACCCCCATATACTAAGTACATCCTTAAAGTATTGATCCACATATATGTTTATGTGCTACATTGTATCATAATGTAGGTTCAGGTGCTCAGTCTAAGTAGCGTGAGTGATTCCCGAGCATCTTATCTACATCTTTGCAGTTGGTAAGTCCTCATAGTTTGGGGACTTAGTTATTCATACTTTTAGTTTATTATTAGATATCTCTTTATTCATTTCAGACAGTTTGAGTCAGCTGGGGGCTTGGCCTAGTGACTCCCTAGATTCAGATAGAATAGGCTTGTCGAACTACTAGATTCAGTTTTAGACATTTAATTTAGAATTCAGATTTTTCAGTATTGTTTTACCTAGACTTCTAGTATGTTCAGATAATATTTTTCGCATTATTATGATTTCAAATTCATAATTCCCCTATGTTGAGATCCGGACTTAGTAGAAAGCAGCCAGGGTTAGCTCTGGACTACGTGTAGTTTGGAGCACCATGTGGCATCCCAGGAACTAAATTTTGGGGCGTTACAAACTTGGTATCATAGCCTAAGGTTTTAGAGAGTCCTAGGGAGTCAGACAAGCCACGTTACATAGAGTCTTGATCATCGATGTGAACTGCGCCACATCTATGAGAAAGAGGCTATGGAGCATTTTAGGAAGTCATCTCTTCTTTTATAATCTATCGTGCATTCAGTGTCACTATCTGCTTCTAACTCGTGCTTTCACATTAAAAAAATGCCTCCCCATCGAGCTAACGCCTGCAGAAATGATAACCAGCTACCTCAGCCCGCAGATCCTTTAAATGAGAATTTGTTACATGCAGAGTTTCAGGCTGCCTTTCAGGCGCTAGCCTAAGCTGTGACAGCTAATATTCAGGGCAACCGTCAGGCTGCAGTCCCACCTTAGCAGGATAGGGACTTAGCCGCAGCCAGAATCCAAGATTTTATGAGAATGGACCCGCCGGAATTCTTTGGGTCTAAAGCAGATGAGGACCCACAACTTTATCTAGATGAGCTGAAGAAGATCACCTGAATCATGCATATTTCCGAAGAGGAAAGTGTAGAACTAGCATCCTATAGGTTGAAGGATGTTGCATATGATTGGGTAATGATGTGGAAGAAAAGTAGAGGGTAGAATGCAGCTCCCATGACTTGGAAGATTTTTCAGGATGTGTTCTTAGACAAGTTCTTCCCACGTGAGATGAGGAAAGCTAAGATAGAAGAGTTTATGAACCTAAGGCAAGGCTCAATGACAGTGAAGGAGTTTTTCCTCAATTTTAACTAGTAGTCTAAGTATGTCCCTGATTAGATAGCTGACCCTAGGTCAAGTATGAGTAAGTTTGTGACCGGTGTGTCTGGGTTGGTAGTCAAGGAGAATAGGACTGCTATGCTTATTAGAGATATGGATCTTCCTAGATTGATGATGCACACTCAACAGATTGAGTCAGAGAAGGTGAAGGAAAGGGAGAGAGTGAATAAGAGGGCTAGAATAAGACAGTTTGATTATGGAAAGAATAGGTCTGGAGGAGAAAATCGTTCACAGTTCAAAATCGTTCATCTATGCCCGCACCTTCTTCAGCTAGTGCTCCTGTACCCAAAAATAATCAAGAACAGTGGGGTAAGTCTTTTATGTCCAGGTCTTAAAATAGTGTAAGTAATAGACCTAATCATCCCCCATGTGCTAAGTGTGGTAAGAATCATGGAGGTGAATATTTGTGGAGTCAGAAGGGTTGTTATGGTTGTGGCCAGCCGGATCATAGAATCAAAGAGTGCCCACATGCTGGAAGGGGGAATAGAGATGTTCGTCCTCATACTCAGGCTAATAGTGCACCCGCTCCTCTAGGTCGCCCAATTCTTTCTTAGGACGCATCATCTAGTACCGTAAGTGGTCAGTGCCAGAATTGATTTTATGCTTTACTATCCCATCAGGAGCAGAAAGATTTGGCAGATGTTGTTACTGGTATACTTTGTGTCTTTCATCTTGATGTTTATGTGTTGTTAGACCCTGGGTCAAGTTTCTCTTATGTGATCCCGTTAGTTGCTGTAAATTTTGAGATAAGTTTTGAAAAGATCCTTGAACCCTTCTTGGTGTCTACTTCAGTAGGTTGCCAAACAGATTTATAAAAAGTGTCCTATCACTGTCCTTTATAAAGTTATGTTAGCAGACCTTATAGAGTCAGACATGGTTGATTTTGATCTTATCCTTGGTATGGATTGGCTCCATTCTTGTTATGCACCTATAGATTGTCGCACCCGTGTGGTGAGGTTTTAGTTCCCAGATGAGCCAGTCTTTGAGTGGTCAGGCAATTCAGTGTCTCCCAAGAGTCATTTCATATCTAATCTTAAGGCCAGAAAGTTGATATACAAAGTTTGCATTTACCATCTAGTTCGACTTAAAGACCCTACGTTTGAGACTCTGACAATTCAGTCCATCAGAGTGGTCAATGAGTTTCCTGATGTTTTTCCAGAAGATTTCTCAAGGGTACCTTCCGATAGAGAGATAAAATTTGGTATTGACCTTCTCCCAGATACTCAGCCTATTTCTATCCCTCCTTATCGTATGGCTCCCACAGAGCTTAAGAAGTTGAAGGAGCAACTCAGAGATCTTTTAGATAAAGGTTTCATAAGGCCTAGTGTTTCTCCATTGGGCGCTCTTGTCCTATTCGTGCGAAAGAAAGATGGTTCTTTGTGAATGTACATTGACTATCGTCAGCTGAATAAAGTCACAATCAAGAACAAATATCCTCTTCCTAGGATTGATGACTTGTTTGACCAACTCCAAGGTGCAAGTTATTTCTCAAATATAGACCTTAGATCCGGCTATCATGAGCTTAAAGTAAGGGAATGTGATATTCCAAAGAAGGCCTTTAGAACCCATTATGGTTATTTTAAGTTTCTAGTCATGTCTTTTGGGTTAACCAATGCTCTAGCAGCTTTCATGGACCTCATGAATCGAGTGTTCAAGCAGTATTTAGACATATTTGTTATAGTATTCATAGATGATATCCTTGTGTACTCCCGTAGTGGGGATGACCATATAGATCATCTTAGAACTATCTTGCAAACTCTTAGAGATCATCAATTGTTTTCCAAATTCAGCAAGTGTGAATTTTGGCTAAGGTCAGTAGCCTTTCTCGGTCATATTATTTCCGCCGATGGCATTAGAGTCGATCTCCAAAAGACAAAAGCCGTACGAAATTGGCCTATACCTATCTCTCCATAAGGCATTAGGAGTTTCTTGGGCCTAGCTGGTTATTACAAACACTTTATTGAGGGTTTCTCACCTATTGCATCCCCTATGTCTAGATTGACCCAAAAGAAATTTAAGTTCCTGTGGTCAGATTTCCGCGAGAAGAGTTTTCAAGAGTTGAACACTCAACTCACTTCATCCCCAGTTCTAGCATTACCTGATGGTACAGATGACTTTGTTGTTTATTGTGATGCCTCTAAAGTTGGTTTGGGTTGTGTGTTAATGCAGAGAGGTAAAGTCATAGCCTATGCTTCTAGACAATTGAAGCCTCATGAGAAGAATTACCCAACCCATGATCTGGAATTAGCTGCTGTGGTGTTTGCTTTGAAAATTTAGAGACACTATCTATATGGTGTTCATGTTGATGTATTCATGAACCACAAAAGCTTGCAGTATGTGTTTACCCAGAGGGAGTTGAAACTCCGCCAGAGGATTTGGTTGGAGTTGTTGAAGGATTATGATATGAGTACGTTGTATCATCCGGGCAAGGCTAATGTAGTGGCAGACACCCTTAGTAGATTGTCTATAGGCAGTGTTGCTCATGTGGAGAGTGATAAAAAAAAGTTAGCTCAAGAAGTTCATCATTTGGCTAGATTGGGTGTTAGGTTGGTTGATTCAGCTGAAGGAAATATTTGGGTTCAGAGCAATTCTGAATCTTCTCTAGTTACGAAAGTAAAGAAGAAGCAAGATAAGGATTCTAGTTTGGTCAAACTGAAAAGTCGGTTAAATACCAAAAAGTAGAGGTTTTCTCCCAAGGGAGAGATGGCATGTTAAGATACCAGAATAAATTATGTGTGCCTTGTGTGGATGAGTTGAGGCAGAGAATTATGGTCGAAGCACATGGTGCACGTTATTCTATTCATCCAGGTGTTACCAAGATGTACCGCGACTTACGGAAAATCTATTGGTGGAGTGGAATGAAGAGAGATGTAGTAGAGTTTGTAGCCAAGTGTGCAACTTGTCAATAGGTTAAGGTAGAACACCAAAGACCTGGTGGTATGTTGCAAGAGTTTGGTATCCCCACTTAGAAGTGGGAAGAGGTGAATATGGATTTTGTGACTGGTTTACCCCATTTGCGTCATCATCATGATTTGATTTGGGTTATTGTAGATAGATTGACTAAGTCAGTACATTTCTTGCCAGTTCACACGCCTTATACAACTGAGGATTATGCTAGGTTGTACATTCGAGAGTTAGTCAGATTGCATAGGGTTCCCTTGTCTATCATCTCAGATAGGGGTATTCAGTTTACTTTTCAATTTTAGAGAGCCTTTTAGAAGGGTATTGGTACGCAAGTCCACCTTAGTTCAGCTTTTCACCCTCAGACAGATGGTCAGGCAGAGAGGACCATCCAAACTTTAGAAGATATGTTAAGGGCATGTGTTCTTGATTTCAAAGGTAGTTGGGATGAGCACTTGCCATTGATTGAGTTCGCTTATAATAACAGTTATCATTCTAGCATTCAGATGGCTCTATTTTAGGCTCTTTATGGGAGGAGATGTAGATCACCCATAGGTTGGTTTAAAGTTGGTGAGACCGCTCTGCTTGGGCCTAATGTAGTGTATAAAGCTATGGAGAAAGTTAAGTTGACCAGAGAAAGATTAAAAACAATCCAGAGTCATCAGAAATCCTATGCGGATGTGAGAAGAAGGGACCTCAAGTTTGAAGTTGGTGATTTAGTGCATCTGAAGGTTTCACCCATGAAAGGGGTGAAGAGATTTGGCAAAAAAGGGAAGCTTAGACCTCGGTATGTTGGCCCTTGTAGAATTCTGAGTCTTGTTGGGAGAGTAGCTTATGAGCTTGATTTGCCTACAGACTTGTCAGTCGTTCATCCTGTATTCCATGTCTCTATACTTAAGAAGAGTATCGGTGACTCCACTATTGTAGTTCCTTTAGAAAGCTCAGACATTCAAGATAGTCTTTCATACGAAGAAATTCCAGTTGAGATTTTAGATCATTAGATCCGTAGTCTAAGGAACAAATAAGTTCACTTGGTCAAAGTTCTTTGGCGGAATCAGTCTGTTGAGGGTGCCACTTGGGAAGCAGAAGCAGATATGCGAGCCAAGTACCCTCACCTTTTTTCCGCAAACTCAGATGTAGCCTAAGGTAATACTCTTCCTTGATACAGTTCTTTTCTACTCTTATATTCAGCTATATAGTTGTCCTCATGTAAGTTCATCCACTCACAACATTACTTTGAAGCTCAGAATAATTTAGATTCAGATTTGCAGTTTATTTCAATTGTGCATCCAATCTTATATTCTCGGATTCCTTAAAGATTTCAGCTTAACTAGCCATATTCGAGGACAAATGTTTCCAAGGGAGAGATACTGTAATACCCCATGATTTTTCCTAGATTAAATTCGTCTCTAGAGTGTTAAGGAATAGCTTTCAAAACAAACACTATTTATTTGGTGTAGAATTCCTTAGATTTGGACCTTTCATTGCGTAGGAAATTGAATTAGCTTTCCAGCAATATAAGATTCACCTAAATCCGATAACCGGGTAAGAAGTTATGGCTATTTTAAGTTCCTATCGCAAAACACCGTCACTTGGACCCTTAGCGCGTCGCGAAGCAGTGTAAATTTCCAATTATCCCATTCCAGTGGCCCTCCTCGATATTGGTGCATCGTGGAGAGGGTCAGTTTCTCGTTTGTCAATTTTCAGAGGTCCAGTGCGATAATGGCGCATCGCGCCATGTGCCAAATTGACATTCCAAAGGGGCACCATGATGCCTCCGCGTCGTGGAGTTTGCCCAGTTTCTATTCGTCGATTTCCAGTAAGCCACCGCAATAGTGGCACATTGCGGTGGCCACCCAGATCGGGAAAATATACGTTTTTCAGTTCCGTTAAAAAGTTTAAAGGGGGTATTTTGGTAAATCTCCAACCCCTAATCCGTCTAAAAACAACAGATTAATCAAATTTGAAAGCACTTTATGTTTTATTCATTATTCTCTTCAAAACAAAACCCTAGATTACCAAACTTCCTCCCCAAGAAATCCAAAATTTTTCCATTAATTCTCCAAGATTGAGAATTCCTAATTCAAGAACTCTAAGAAGTCATCTCCAAAACATCAATAAAGACCCAAGATTCAAGTTCTAGCATCTAGATCATCAAATTAAGGTATGCGGGGTATGAACAAGGATAATCCTTTCATCCTTGTGCCCAAAACTTGTTTTAAATTCAACTTTTACTGAAGTTTATGTGATTTTCCATGAAATTAAAATTAAGGTTTACACCCATTATTGTTATTTACAAGTTTATGATATTCCCAATGATTTAGAGGTTGAATTCCATGTTTTTGTTCATATTTTCATGCATATTGCTGAAATTTCCAAATTTTATGATGAATTAAAAATGCTTATATTATCAAGCATGAATTTTAAGATGTTTTAACATGAGATTGAGCATGGGTTATTATGCCCTAATTAAGATTGCTATTTCAAGATTATTTGTGCTATAATCACCCTCAGATAAGATTATTCTCAGATTATTGATAAAGATTTGACCTTTTGATCCTAAATGAAGATAAAGAATCCATTTTGTTCATATGACTCGAGATTTAAAGAAAGAAAAGCATAATTGGTTTTCTTGTAAACCCTTGTGCTAGTTTTGAAGTGGATTTCTTAAGATTTTGAGCATAAGAATGGGAGTAGTATTTAGCACTGAGATGGGTAAGTTACTACGATTTCAGACCCCAGAACTACGTGCCAATGTAGGATTTAGATTTATTCCCACTTCTACATGGATGACTCAGATTGTAATCACTAAGATAGAAGTTCTATTCCGATGGCAAGGGTAGAACAACCCTACGTAACGGGGGCCAGACTTGGGACTCCATGGATGCTCATATTGTGTATGTCGGTTATAAGAACCTTCCAAAAGATGCCCCATTCTTCAACAGTCTATTGATTTAAAGCTTTAAGATAAAAACATATGTTTTAGAAGTTAAGGTTTTAAGATTCTTAAGCCTTAAGATAAAGTATTTTACTGATTTCAAAACTAAGTGTAATGGCGCACAAGATTTACGTTATATGTTTTATCATTTATGATTTATGATCTTTAGATACAGATTACTCAAGCCTGCGTGAGTCATTTACATTTAGCATGCATGATTTTATAAACTGTGATGATATTATTTACTTATTGCATGCACCCCCATATACTCATTACATCCTCAAAGTACTGATCCACATATGTCTATATGCTACATTGTGTCATAATGTAGGTTCAGGTGCTCAGTCTCCGCAGCGTGAGTGATTATCGAGCATCTCATCTACATCCCTGCAGTTGGTAAGTCCTCATAGTTCGGGGACTTAGTTATTCATACTTTCAGTTTATTAGTAGATGTTCCTTTATTCATTTCAGACAGTTTGAATCAGCTGAGGGCCTGTCCCAATAACTTCCTAGATTCAGATAGTAGAGTTTGTCAGACTACTAGATTCAGTTTTAGACATTTGGTTCAGAATTCAGATTTTTTAGTATTGTTTTACTAAGACTTCCAGTATGTTCAGATAAGATTTTCTGCATTATTATGATTTCATATTCATAATTCCCCTATGTTGAGATCTGGACTTAATAGAAAGTAGCCAGGGTTAGCTCTGGACTACTTGTAGTTCGGATCACTATGTGGCATCCCGGGAACTAGATTTCGCGGCGTTACAACCAAATAACATTTTCCTGAATAGAATGTCCCAATTCGAATTGATGTTCCAAAAGGACCATCTACTAGTGTCATATCTAATGACTCCAAATCACGCTTGAAGTGTGGTAGATCATTGGGTTCTAAGTATCGAAGTCCTAAAAAAACAAATGGTCAAGATGACACCATGAAATATCCTCATATGAATATTCAAGATTTAAGCAATTTTGATATCCCTGAAGGAATCAATGAGCCCGAGACTCAAGAAAATGAGGAATTATTCATAAATTCGAGTGATATTAGAACTAATCAAAATCAATCTAAAATAGTAGTGGATTATGTCTTTCCATATAATATTGAAACAAAAACCATGCAAGATAGTGAGGATTTTGAACCTCAATCTGTCACAGAATGTAGACAAAGAAATGATTGGCCAAAATAGCAAGAAGCAATTCAATCCGAGTTGAATTCACTTATCAAACATGGAGTTTTTAGATCTATAGCTCAAGCACTTAATGGTATTAAATCTGTTGGCTATAAATGAGTATTTGTGCGAAAAAATAAGAATAATAAAATACAAAGGTAGAATGCTCGCCTTGTTGCACAAGAATTTTCACAACAACTTGGTATCAATTATGAAGAGACATATTCACCAGTTATGGATGCAATAACATTGCATAATCTTATTAGTTCACTATCCATGAGAGACTTGAAATGTATCTAATGAATAAGATTACAACCTGTCTGTATGGATCACTTGATAATGAGATATACATGTAAGTTCCAGAGGATTTAAGATGCCTAAAGTATATAGTTCAAAGCTTCGGAAAATATATTCCATTAAATTACAAAGATTATTGTATGGTTTGAAGTAATCTGAATGCATGTGGTATAATCGTCTTAGTAAGTATTTGTCTAAGAAAGGTTATACAAATGATGAAATTTTCTGATGTGTTTTTATAAGGAAAGCAACATTGGAGTTTGTTGTACTTATTGTCTATGTCAATGATATAAGCCTTATTGGAACTCTAATAGAGCTTCTAAAGTCAATTGATTATTTAAAGATAGAAGTTGAGATGAAGTATCTTGGAAGGAAAAAATTATGCCTTGATTTGCAAATTAAGTATTATTTGACAAATGATATCTTTGTCCATCAATCTGTCTACACAAAAAAGGTGTGGAAACAATTTTATATATATGGAACACATCCGTTAAGTACTCTGGTGGTTGTTCCATCACTGATATGAATAAGGATCCATTTTGACCTCAAGAAAAAAATGAGAAACCCTTTGGTCCTGAAGTGTCATATCTTAGTGTAATTGGTGCACTAATGTATTTTACAAAAACTCCAAGGCTTGAAAAAGCCTTTTAAATTAATTTGTTAGTAATGTATAGTTCTACTTTTATTCGAGGACATTGGAATGAGATCAAACATGGTACCTAAAAGGGACTATCAATATTAAATTATTTAATTCTAAAGATTGTACTCCCGATCTTGTTAGTTATGTTGATACTG
Organism: Capsicum annuum; assembly: GCF_002878395.1. Classification (NCBI taxonomy): domain Eukaryota; kingdom Viridiplantae; phylum Streptophyta; class Magnoliopsida; order Solanales; family Solanaceae; genus Capsicum; species Capsicum annuum. The sequence continues at coordinate 57,539,218 of NC_061114.1, forward strand.
GGTATTTATCTGACCCACATAAAGCTCGGTCTCAAATAGGATATATATTCATATGTGGGTGTACTACCATATCTTGGAGATCTACATAGAAATCTATCGTAGCCACTTTATCAAACCATGATGCGATAATAACTATTCATGAAGTACGCCAATAATTTATGTGGTTGAGGTCCATAATATATCTCATTTGAGAAAAATATAGTTTGTACGATAAAAAATTACCTATGATTTTATATGAATATAATGCAGTATACATAGCACAACTTAAGGGAGGATTCTCAAAAGGAATAGAACAAAACTCATTTTCCCAAATCTTTTCAATACACATGAGCTACAAAAGAATAGAGATATTAACGTGCAACAGATTCATTCAAATGACAATGTGACTGATTTATTCACTAAGTCTCTTCCAACCGCAACTTTCAAGAAGATGATGCATAAGATTGGGATGAAAAAGTTCAAAGATGTTCTTATTCGGGGGAGTTCATATGCGTTGTACTCTTATTTTCGTATGAGGTTTTGTCCCATCGTATTTTTCTTGTAAGATTTTTAATAAGGCATCCTATATGTATATTATTAGATATGTATACTCTTTTTCCTTCACCAGAGTTTTTTTATTTTGAGTTTTTTTCCTAGCAAGATTTTAATGAGGCACATTATCTCTTAGACATTTAAGGGGGAGTTTCATGGTATTGATGTATATCATTTTGTAGTATGACTATAAAAAATATAGATAATATCTATCAAGATTTAGCAAGTATCTATCAAGATATGAAATTTCTAGGTGGAATTTTCCTTATAAATTGAAACATCCTGGGTTTCTGGCCCTTGGAAAATTTCCTGGATTTCTGGTCTCTGGATAAGATACGACTAGGGGAAACAAATCGTACACTAGGAAAAAAGTGGTATGATTTAGTCATATGCTGACCAGTGTTGGTTGGTGGTTTGGATTTGGTTTCTGGAATGGGTATTATATGATTCTCATTGACTTATTATATTATTTATGGACTCTTGGATGTAGTTTCTATTCTGTTTATATGTTTTGTATATCTGCTTTATCTTTGAAGCTTATTTGGAAGTTTCCTACTGAGTACCATTCATTTGGTACTCATACTACACTTCCGCAGCCTGCAGATCATAGTACAGGTTATCGCCATTGATATGTGCATCATGTGGAGCAGCCATAGTTCAGATACTTAAGAGTGAGCTCGTGACATTTGGAGTATTACTTATCTCTCTCTTATGTATTAGACTAGTCTCTAAGTTGTATTCAGAGACAAGTTGTATCATTGTATAATTCTTGATATATCACTTTTGTACTTTTATGATATTAGAAGCTCTTGTACTGATACCACCGGATTTTGAGATTCTTCTACGTATTGATCTTTAATCCATATCTTCCGTATTCTTTTCCTTATATTATTGAGTATTCCGTTACTAGCCGTTCCGGACAATGGGTTGGCTTGCCTACTGGTTGGTTATGGTAGGCGCCATTATGATTTAAGGAATCGGGTCGTGACAAAAAGGAACTCCAATTAAAAATTTAAAACAAATAGCAACTAAATCAATATAGTTCATAAGAACATTATTTGCAAAACACAACAAATCTAGAAGGGATTTCAACTAAGTTAAATAATAAATTAGTATTTAGAAATAATTTACAATGATAAAAATAATAGACAAATAAGGGATAGGGAGAAGGTGCATTTAGACATTTAGGCCCAAACCCCGATAAGTGTCCAAAATGGATTACCAAATTTAAGTGGGTTAAGCCCTTTTCATTCTTGCGCCCGTACTAATTAGTTCTGGCCTTGCCCACCTGTCCTAAGTTAATGGGTAACTTACACAATTCTTGAAATTTTAATGGGTTCTAACACTTTTTTTCATAACTTTGTTTAATTACATGATATCCCGAATTTTGATATTTGTGATACTTATCTTTAGTCTTGATACATATGCATTGTGATACATTCGTAATTGAGTGATTAGTTAAATAAGGAAGTAACTAATTTTCAATTATTATAGGGAGTAAAATTAGGCACAAATCGTGGTATAAATACATCTGGTTCCAGATGTATCATAATGATACATCTGGTAAAATTACTCAATACCAATTAAAAATTCAATCTCACACAAAAATAAATAGTTTACATATGTCAAACATATGTTACATGTATCAAACATTTATAAATAAATTAAAAATATGAATCACTATCACAAAGTATCTGTCATATGTATCACCAGTATTCCAACAACAAATATATCATATTGGTAATGTATATATTTTTTAGAACTGATTTACAACACAAATATATATTTTTTATACTATTATACCAGTGTTACACATGTCGTCTCTCAAGGATAAAATGTATCAATGGTGAGCGTATAAAATGTATCACAAAATTAAATAAAATACCATATGTCTCAATTGAAAAACATCCAAACTGAATGAGGGTGGTGAAACAATCAATGAGCAAAAAATATATGCATCATCCTTAAAATTATGAAAAGGATTCACAAGTTTTTGATATGTATCTATATATGTATTAAATACATTTATTTGATACATATGATTGATACATATGTTATGTGTATGTCTTTATTCTTATGATTTATACATATAATCTACTACCACCACCCCCTCCGTCGTTCGTCTGCACCATCACTGCCATCTTGGCTATCCCACCCCTTCCATCGTTTGTCCTCACCACCACCGCCACTTTGAACATTCTCGTCGAAAATCTATCAACTAATTGTTTATTTTCTCCTCTTTCCCTTAATGGGCATTGACTTAAAGTTGAAAAAATTCAAAATTGATTAAAAAAATATTGATGAAACGATAAAAAAAGATAATGAAATTAGTGAAGAAATTGCAGTAATAGAGATGAAAGTTGTCTCAATTGATAATAATTTGGAAGAGATTTTAAGGAATGAATTTTTTTTTTTTAAAAAATGGATTGCATGCATTAATTGTCGAGTAAAAGTAGGATGAGAATTTTTTGTATCTGTATCAAGAGTATATATTAAATATGGGATTTTAAGTAATTATTTAAAAGGTAAGGGATTTTGGGTAATAAGGTCTATTGGGTTTGTGATTTTGTGTAATTTTCCGTAAGTAAATTTGGACTTTTAGAGCCTTTCTACTAGAGATAAATTATCCACTATACAATTATTAGATTGGAAATTACAAGTTATAGCAACACTTTTAGATAATTGCATTAATAAATTTTTAATTGCAAGTTATAGAAACTTCTTAAAATATAAATTTATTTTATTTTATTTTACAAAATTTGGTTTTATATTTTATATAATAAAATTAATTCCCTTTTTATAGGATATTATTCAATTTCTTGTTAAATAGTGTGTTGATAGCTATGGGAAAGCATATATTATGGTATAAATAAATATCTTTATTTATTATGCCTAGGTTTATCTATTCCAAAGGGTTTCACACCTTTCAGAAACCACTTTTATTAAAAGCATATTTTTCTTAAACACATTACTTCTACTTTCATTCTCAAAGTACATTTCTTCTCCATTTACATATTCAAATTATTTCTTGGAAAAAAATTGGGGTTGACCTCTGTTAACATATTTCTTTACTCATTTTTTCATTCTTGTCTAATATGAGTTTTGTTGATACAATACTTCGAAAAGTTTTTCTTTCTTTTCAAATTTCGTGTGAATTCTAAGTAAAGCCGCAACTGTAGTTATTTATTCTTCTATTTTTGGTTGTGATAAGTGTAAAAAGAAATTGTTGAAAGTGGGTCTAACATTAAGAATAAAAAAAGAGAGCATTTCCGATAAAATTAAACTGTACGAGAAGCTAAATTTGAACATGCATATCGGAAGAAATATCAACAAAAAGGTTGATATTTTAACCAACAAGTTCAAGGCTTCCAACCATTGGTTGAGATATGGTGCGTTACTTTGGAATTATGCTCGAAAAAAGAAAGATGATGGTGCTATAAGTGAAAGTGAGGTGACTGGCAATGTTACGAGTAGACTTGGTGGTCCAAAGATTTTGAGAGGCATTGTTAGTTCAACTGTCACTAAAAAAATAAGGCATACATAGACATGGATATTGTATTTTAATATTTTTTGGTGCTCATTACTGTTGTCTTTATATGATTGTTGGTGTGAACAAAGTTTAATTTAGGTATTTAAGCAGTATTTTATTCAATGTTATGCTAATTTAACAATTGTTTCGTATTTCACATCGTTAAATGAATTTGATATCAATTAAGTTTGTACCAGTCAGATTTACTCCAAATTTTTTTTATAAATCTTGATTCTTTTTTTAGTATGAAAGATGACAATGTTCATCAAATCTTAATTTAATACAAAGGTAGATGTGATAGAATCTTGATTCAAAGGGACAAGTTCATAGTGTATGGAATGAGTATATAATTGGTATCACCTAAATTGAATATCAGAATCCATAAATATCAGTTTATAGATCTATTTCATACACATTTCATACTAAATGTGACATGTAAGAAATCACTTTATAAACTAAATTGAATATCACAATCCATAAATATCAGTTTATATATCTACTTCATACACATTTCATACAAATGTGACATGTAATAAATCACTTTATAAACCGATTCCATTCAATTTATAATCTTATGTATATCTTCTTCATTGAATATCACAATCATATTATACTCATTCCATATAAATATAACATGTAAGAACCTATTTTATAAACTTTGAATGTAATATTGATATTATACAGGTTTCATACACGAAATAATTCAAAAAATACAAGTTTGTATATTTATTTCATACACTAAAATAAATAATAACGTATAATATTTGGTGAAAGTCAATTTTCTATACCAACTTTGCAATCATTATACTCATTCCATGTAAATATAACATGTAATAAATTATTTTATAAATCGGAATATTGACATTTCATACTAATATTTTTTACAAATTTTATACGCAAAATAGTCTAATAAATATATACAAGATAATTTTTACTATATTATTCTTATGAAAGATTCCAATCTACATTCAAATCCTAATTTATGTTGTTACCAACACAAATAATGGATTGTTCAATATTTTCTCTAATATCCACTGACATATCTTTAATTATTATATACAATGGATATTTAACAAAGAAATAAACAATACTCCTTATATCATATTTTTTTAAAGAACAAAAGGAAAATTAGAAGAAAAAGAATTTCTAATGAACGAGAAGAAATCATTCGTTGAATAATGATTCTTTTAATGAAGTATGTGTTAAACCATTTTTAGAGATATTTAAGGGGATGATTGATATCCTGACAATATCTGTCATCCCCTATTTTGGGTATAAAAATCTATTTTTCTTTATATAAAATTTACATTTTCTTATTTATATTATTAGAAAAATGTTTTCTTTTTCTTTTTTTATAACCTGATTTGCTACAACTTGCAAAGATGAAAGTTATGCTATAAGTTGCAATTAACTATCTAAGGAGGGTTATTTGGATTTTTTCCCTTTTATTTGTTCATGCCACTTTATTTGGGCTTTAGCCCATTTCTTCCTTGTCTTTGACCTATCCATTAGTCCTTTTAGGACTTGGGTGGCTGATTTGATGAGGGAAGTGCGAGGATGCATCTATGATAGACTCGAATATGTCGGTTTTACATGTTTCAAACAAAGAAGGGAAATTAATATACATTCTTTGGGTGATGGAACAATACACTTAACAAAAATAAGTAAAGTAAATTAAACAACTTCATTCCAAACTAAAGCAAGTGAACATTTTAAGGATAGACTTGTCCTGACTCTAAATTCAAACAACTCAAATTTTCATGTTTCAAGAAGAGATATCATTCATGGATTTCACCCAAAACACTTGATGAACCCAAATCGGGAAGTTGAAATTCAGATTTGATTAAACACCTATGCATACTACCACTAGACAGTGACAATGTGCTCATGCTAATGCAAAAAATTTGAATCGACAATCTACAAACACAGGGAAACAAGCTTTTAAAAGAATATGGGTTCAAATTCTGGGCCACTAAAGAGATTATCACGGTGTTGCAGCTAGAATCTTAACTGGTGGGACTATTCAAGTTCAAATCCGGAGTCACGTCAATCAGAATTCTTACTAAGTTCAAGAGTTTGAAACCAACTGGTAACAACCATAGACAACTTCAGTAAAACCTCAAAATCAACATACATTATATGCTGAAAATCTCATGTTGCAAGTAGGTGGATGCAAGTAACTATAGCCAACTGATTTTACACTACACACAAAGCTTAGTCAAAGCAAACACAAAACAGACCCCAAAACAGTGACCATATAGGGGAGATGGGAAAGGGATACACATGCTTATAGCCAGATTAAATCTATCTAACATAGATATCCAAACAAGAACACCAAGTGGCAGCACAATAGACCTAAACTTGTAGCTTACATGATTCAGAAAAGAAACAAATATCATTAGAGAACTCATGCCAATATTTCTAAGTAATTTTAAAGGCCTTGACTCACATTTTGGTTCAAAATTAAATCTGACCAAAACGTGGACAAAATAAGACTCAATCGCCTATTTTAATTAATCACGATAAGGCATTTTTAACAAACAATAAGCTTTTGAAACATGAGATAAGCATTTTCGTACTTAGCACATTAGAGATGATGATTCTGCATTTCTACCCGTGGTCATATGTCCTCATGATTCAGGAGAAAGAGAAGGGGAGGGATCTGGGTATCAACAAAAAAACTAGATAAAATGAAATAAAATAAAAGACGAGAAAGAAAATCGCTCACTGGTTTTATGACCTAACACAAACTATTTAGATCTTTATTCATTTTCAAACACAAATAGCTAGGGAAAAAACCTAAATCAAAGCAAAACTATAGAGAAATAGACAACTACCCTAGATTACCCTCATCCTCATTATGGCTGGTGATCTTAGACCACAAGACAGAAGTTCATCGAGGATTCATTAATAATTTTACCAATGAACTTTTCTGTTTTTCAGCAACACATTGAATCCAGGGAAATTCATGGGCTATTTACTTCTAAGGAAAGTGACCCATTATAATTTTTTTAGTCAAGACAACAACTTAGACTAAACAAACAACAAACTAAGGTTGCAACTAAGGCTTCAAACTAAAACAATGAGCTAAAAAAGGAAAGCTAAAGCAAGCACATTTGATTAACATAAAGAATCAAACTGTAGCAAGTAACACTCAAACAAAAAGAAAACTATGTATTTAAAGCTAGAAAGATAAAAAGATAGGCTTAAGGAGCTAAAACAAGAACACTGAAATCAAAAGCAATAAGAACACTAACTCGAAACGCTAACCATAATCTTCAGTACAAAACTTATGGCTTTCAAAGCCTTCTACAACACATAATCTCAGCATTCTCTCTTAGTGAGATTCCAACAACAACAGTACATTAACTACATCAAAAAATGGATAAAAATAAATATTTAATATAATCTAAAAAGAAAATAGGAGAGAGTGAGGTATTTACCATTTTCAAAGCAAAAAACGAGGACTTCGAGCCTTCATCGAAATTCTTGCTATATCCAGAATAAAGTCAGCTTCTTAGCCTAGAATGTTTTTTATTAGAATCTGACTTTTGATAAATAATTGTTTAAGTAACAAAAATTATATGCTCTCACATACACGTATATGAGAATGTATAATCACCACTTAAAATTGACAAAATTGAATCAGGTACATATTTTAAAAATCTTTTAATCAAATAAATAAATGTTTTAATTTTGTTTAAAACTAAAGCAACTCAAGATTAAGCCTAGTAGTGGAGCGCAAAAATTAGGTGTCAATTACTGCCCTCTCTCTTTGGGTAAAGTGAATGCAAGTAACCTTGGACAAAAGGAGTTTGACATTTCTCATTTTGTCCGACCTTAAATTTGTTTCTCGAAAGAAGTTTGTTTTCGCACGAGTTTCTTGGATAAGGTCAGACCCCAGTATTGAGTTTCCTACATATGGAAGGTTACATGAAAATTCATTCCACTTGTAGTTCATAATGCTTAATTTCAAGCACAATTTTCAAAGAATTCTCAAGCTATCTCGACTTCAATTTTAATGAAACTGGTAATCTAGGGAATAAGAGGTTTGAGGGGTTGTAATGCAGTCAATTTTTAACAAAGAGCCCAACTTATATATCCTTAAGATTCAAGAATCAGACTACTTGTAGTTCAACTCAGTTAGTAAGAAAGATAATCTTTTATATTAGACGATCTTTGGCTTAGGATGTGTGACAAGTCAATTGAGTTATGGAAAAGAGGCTTGTAGCCTCTTAACCATGAATATGGAGCTCTTAAACTCTATAGGTAAGAATTTACTTGGAAATAATATCCAAAACTCTAGCTGTGTTGCCATTCGGATTTGAAAAAAAAAAGGTTGCCTTCGGTATGAGCTTATAAATATCCCAAAAGTAAAACTGAAACTAAAATATCCCAAAATATCCACATGCCTTCTGATGGGGTTGTGGTTTTATGGTGGATGAAATCATCCATTAGCTCACATATAAAGAGTTTCATGTCTCTCTCTGGACTACGTTCCAATTTGCTGCTAAGAAAAAATTTCATGTTGTGTTGCGTCTTTTTTTGGAGTCATCCGCACCTATGGATTTGGTTTGAGATTTTCATAATCTTGAATTCTCTCAATGATATCTCAAAGAAAAATTGTTAGTAATGAACATAACTCATGAATGGGTATATAGTCTTTTACCATATCTTTATGTGAGTTGGTATCTGCAAAGTGAAGTCGTCCTATCAATTTTTGAAGGGCAACAAGTTTTGCAATAACTTACACAACAATCCTCTTAGTTGTTAGATATAATAACTTATTTGTCAATAGAAAATTTCTTCAAAGTAAGGTTCGTGGCCCAAATCAGGGCCTGACCGAGAAAGGTATCTCAAGTCCCGCATGGACCGGAGATCACCCCTTACACCTAACCAAATCAAACATAGCATACCCCAATGTTTGATGAATTTCGAACATATAACAAGATTACTCTTAAGAAAATACAAAACAAGTCCATAACCACCGACCGAAGATGGTCCAAACAATCGACCGACACCACCCAATAACCATAGTAGTCCAAACAAAGCCTTTAAACAGAGTACCAAAATGGAATATCACTAAAGTGTCGAGATATGCCCTCGATTATAGTGAAAAATAAGTCTAAATAGTCTGTGACATAAATGAACAAAACATGAAATGTAGACTTCCGATGTATGGAAGCTCACCACTTCAATATCAACTCACGAGCTAATCCCGAATCCTAATCATTGAGTAGGAGGAGAACAAGTATAGCCAATTCCTGTATTGCATAGGGATATAACATCCGAAGATGGTTAGCGGGGTGAACACTGGTATGTAACTCAAGGATAAGGATAACATAATGACATGATCAATAGTTTAAAATCATTCAAACCAATGCACATAATCAAATGCACACACACATATATATATATATATATATATATATATATATACTTCACATGCCAGGATAGGGAACAATGTTTAATATGCACTTATATTATTAGCTTGTATTGTGTAGCTCAACCATTATAAGAAGTACCCACAGGCTATATGGTCGTCAACTCTCACCATTGGTCGGGCCCCAGTGCCTATAGCCACACGAACCAAAGAATAATCTCATATATATGCACGGAGGACTCAGACATCCCAATCATATACTAAGGTGAATTAAGCACCCGATTATATAATGATTTACGGGGGACTCGAACCTCCCTAACCATGAAATAACAATGAGGGGGACTCGAACCTCCTGGTCACTTTGACCCTTGCATCGGCAAACGTGGTTTCTAGTATCGGTCACTCGGACCTCCACTTTTACAACTCGACTACAAAACACTTATTAGAGCCCAATTAAAATAAGTATCACGCATCCCTATTCATTAAACCATATTCCATATTAAGGCATGCATTATTGGTATCGTCATACCAACTACACTTGCAAGGTAATAACAACATGCCAAAATAATTTCCATTAACTTGGGGAAAACAACTCCATTTGTTCATTAATACAATGTAGGACAACACCAACACCTTTTGTTCATTAAATTAAGACATTGTGTTTCAAATACCTCTTTATATCATGCAATAGTTCAAGACTAGTTCAATTTTACAAATTTCCACATTTCTCATCATTAAAAACCAATTTCACATTATGGGGTTGGGGTCATAACCACTTCAAAAGTCATTGGTTTGAAAAATTTACAATTCCCTAGTTCATTCACCATGCCCATGCACGCACGAGTTCAAAACCATAACTAAAGCATGAATAATCATATGTAAACCATTGGAAAACATTTTCCAACAATAAGCATTCAAAAACCCTAACCCTTGTTTCAAAACCATCATAGACATCTCATGAACAATACTTTAAAACACATGATTTTAATAAATTAACAGTAAGGGAAGAGTAACATGCCTTAAACACCTAAAGATTTGGAAAGAAATCAACCCTTGAGCCCTTGATGATCAACTTGATGAAACCCTAGATTGACTTGTTCGAGGGAATTTAGAGAGCCTTTTCGAGTGTTTGAGAAATTACTTAGATTTTTTTTGAGTGCTAATGACACCTTAAAGGGGTTATAAGACATGGTTTTTAATTTGGGTAAGAGGAAGAATGTCAAGAATTCCCTTAACTTAAAAGTTGAAAAAGTGTCGTCATTGACTACGGGTCAACTAGTGACTCGTAGCCACTCCTTATGACTCATTACCATGAGTTGTGACCAAGGCAGTCTATAGGAGCACCCATACACTATTGACCCTACGACTCACTGGTACCACTTATAATGGGACCCTATAACTCGTAGGGTCCAATCGTAGTCAATACAAAACATAATTGGATAAACACTAGACATCCTACGATTTGCACTCCACAACTCGTAACAAGTCCTTACGACTCGTAGTGAGCCAATCTTACTCAGAGCAGAACTTAGCCACTAAATTTTGATTTGGTTACAATTCTATGTCAATGACTCGTTATGAGTCTTTACGACTCATACTTTCAAGTCATACCCAAAATAGAAACTTAAACATTATTCACTGGACACCTTACAACTAAGGTCATTGGAACCGTTAAGACACCCTATGACTTGTTAGGTGAGTCGTTGATAAGGCAGAAAGCTCAGAACTCAGAAAACTTTCAAGGACCAAAGACCTGGTGCATTACAGAGGTCCGTCTTGGACACTGATGACACTTCGTATAGAACAATCTTTACATCTCCGTAATCTTATGCTAATGTGGTAACCTTCTTGGTCACCTATAATGCCTTTTATTTATGAAATGATAACCTCTTCAACAATCAACAATTATATGTTGTATGCGATCATAGAGTACGTCTTCTGCTCTTCCATATCAGTATGACTCATCTATATCCCTTGAATTTTTTAATCTTTGGATAATCTTGCATATTACTCGATGTTGTATATAAGATGACTTACAAACATCATTTGAGTTGATGGTTTTCTGGGTAATCCAGCGTATTGTCCGATCTTAGATAAGATATGTCTTATAGATATCCCTTGAACAACTAGCTTTTTAGGTAATCCGATACATTATTCGACCTTGGATGCAATGCAACTTATGGATATCTCTCAAATTATCAATCTTTGGGTAATCTTGGACATAATCAATCTTAGATGTCTCATGACTTATAGAGGACCCTCGAACTGTCAGTTTTTGGGATCTTGTACATCAACTAGTAAGGATTTAGTTGTGGGTCATAGATAACCTTCGAGCTATCAATTTTTGGATAATCTCACATACTATTAGGTTAGGATATTGTTGCAACTTATGGATGACCCATAGACTATCAACTTATAGGTAATCTTACACAATATCCTACCTCAAATATTGTGGCTTATAGATGATCCTCGAATTGCTAATTTCTAGGAAATTTGTTATGTCATCCACCTTTAGATATAGGCTTATAGACGTCCTTTTGGATTATGTGTTTTTTTAACTTCATATGCTAATGCTTTCAATTGCTGATATATAAAATGTAATATTAAATATTGAGATATCCTCAATGGCAGATTATGTTATCATTGCATGGTTGGTGGATATAGGTGCTCCAAAGCATCTTCTGAATCTAGACCTTATCTTCTTGCATGGTAAGCGGTTATAAGGACTTATATGAATATTATGATTCCTAACTCGACAATGGTATGAAATGGCTCTCTTGGCATGACCCTCTTGATAATGGAATATAATGGCCCTCTCGGCATTAAATGAAATGGCTCTCACGTCATGGCCCTCTTGGCAATGGAATGGAATGCCCCACTTGGAAGGGGAATAAAATAGGTCTTTCAGTATGGAATTCATCACGACCCAATTTCTCAGGCCATAATGGCTCCTACCATAACCCACCAGTAGGCAAGCCAACCCGTAGTTCGGAACGGCTAATAATGGACTACTCAATATTATAAGGAATAGAATGCGGAATAAATGAAATAAAGATTAATACATAATAAAATCCCAAAACCTGGTGGTTTATTACAAGAGCTTCTAATATAATAAGAGTACAAAAGAGAAATAAAAGAAGAAATACACTGATATGACTTATCTCCAAATACAACATAGAGACTAGTCTAATACATAAAAGAGATATAAATAATACTCAAAATGCCAGGAGCTTACTCTAAGTCTCCAAACCATGGCTTCTCAGCACGATGCACATATCAATGGCGATAACCCATACTATGATCTGCAGGCTGCAGAAATGTAGTATCAGTACCAAACAAATAGTACTCAGTAGGAAACTGCCAACTGAGCTCCAAAGATAAAGCACATATACAACATATAAATAGAATCTAAACTACACCCAAGAGTCCCAAAATCATATAACAACCAATGAGATAATAAGGAACAACTATCCTATTCATGTCCAATAGACCCACATAATAAGGTTAAGTATGTAATAAGGGTGCACTATCTTATTCCAGCCATACTTAGGAATCTAAAAACTATACCGTATATCCCTGGCCAATACACAAATAAACAGCAAAAAAAGAATATATAATAACATAAAAGGCCAAGGAATGAATATACTATATGGACATATAAAGGAAGGGACATATGGTAGTAACATAGCTACATATAGGTATATATATGTGCGAGTTTGTATATATATATATATATATATATATATATATATATATATATTACAAGAGCAACCAATTTCAAAAGAATAAGAGTACTAATAGTATCAAATATACATGTAGGATCAATAGCTAAAGACCGTCCAAAGGAAATGGAAAGAGGCAGAATCAACTTCAGCTATAAATGCTCACTATGTTTCCAAACCCTAAGAATAAGCGGGATAGAATGTTAGTGGTGGTAGCTAGTACTCAGATCTGCATAAGATAAAGATGCATGTATAGTATGAGCAACAAAATAACGGGTACTCAGTATGAATTATCGGACGACTGAGCTAAATTATAATAAAAGCATAATAATAATGAAAAGTGAAGTCAGGGATAAAGAGGCAAATCTAAAATAATACTTTGACTGATAGGTAATAAATAATAAGGTAAACAATATAGAAAGAATACAAGCTAACTACAGTCTAACTGGGCCTCCATAAGTGCAAAAGACACAAACAAGAGAAAATAACCCAGTCGAGCACCCACAAGCTCGATGTATATAATCAAGAGGGAAGCGATAATAATAATAATAATAATAATAATAATAATAATAATTACAATAATAATAATTATAAAGTAACCAACAATTGAAATCATATCTATGAATCTCTTTCGTACCATAATTGTTGGAGTTGAATCGTACCCTCAACATCATAAGTGAATCATAAATGACAAACTCAAAAGGGACTCTAATATCATATATGTTGGACTCAAACTAGAAATTTTGCATCATAAGTGATTAGTAAGTGCTGGAATCAAATCAGTCTTTAAAGTATATACAAGGTATAAGTCTAGTAAAGAGTTGGAAAGATGTCTAAATAATCCTAAAGATCAAGAACGTATGTAAGGTAACAAAAGAATGTCTCCTAAGTCTACAAGACCTATTTGGAATATTAATCTAAAAGAGGGCTAGTGAGGCCTGCTACTAACACCAAAAGTCTATACTAATGTAATTTCTATCCACAACTAGGATAAGGCCAAATAAGTTCTAAGGAAACAATTTAACTCAAGAAGAAAGGAGAATGGGTCAATTTTACAAAAATACGACATTCTAACCCACTAAATATTCCAAATTTCACTAAACATAAACCAAGCCATAAATTTTGTCCCAAATCTACCATAATAATATACTAATACCACAATAAAGTTTAATCTATGAGAAAAGTAAGCCTAGCCTACTTTGATGCCACTGAAGCCTGGGAAAGTCTCCTAAATCAGAGCTTTTCCCATCCCAGAAGCCTCCTCACGATGACATGCTATCAAAATAATGATCTACTCATTAATATGAGAATAACAATACCCATATTCCATATAAATGCTTTGGGTCCAAAATAAAGGTAAAATCCCACGTGGGGCTTGCTTGAAGAATCACTACTTTGAAATAGTCAAAATGTCCCTATAACCTCAAAGATCATTTATCCTAAAAAATAGATGAAATCCGAGCACAAATACTCCCTCAAATCTTCCCACGAAATCTCTATGGATTTAGGTTTAAACTGTAGTATTAATTAAGAAATCAATGGGAACTTACGGAAATTTAAACAAGAAAATGCCCCTAATGCACTCTCCAATTCACCCCAAACACCCAATTACCAATATCGAATATTCTCTAAGCCTCCCAGGGTTTTATGAACTTGGAACTTCAAGTAAATTAGTAAAAAATTGAGAAGGGAGAGAATTAAACGCACTTGTGATGACTGCTTTAGTAACTAATTGACCGCTTAAGCAGTCGTTCACAATAGCAACAATCTATCTCTTAAGTGGCCAAGCCCAATGGCCAGTCTCTACCACATCATTTAATCAACCTTTACTAAAACATCGAGGACTTTCCTAAAGTGGATAGGCATGGACCAAGGCTAGTCACCAAAGTGGTGCCTTGGCTGCTACAACAACCTCCTTTAAGAAACAAAGGTCCTCTTAAGCGGTTGTGCTAGCTGTGTCTAGGCACCAACAACTTAGCAAATTTGTTAAGTGTTCGATCTTTAAAAAATTCATTCAGAATCTAGTGAAAGCAAATGAACTATGCTACCTTACCAAATTTGACATTTTGGACTTAATGAAGCCATCAAAATTTCCATCTAGGGTTGTTTCAATGAAATGTAGGTTCCACGCCGAAATGACCTTTTTAACCATAATCCATCCAATTTCCGAAAATGAGTCTAAAAGCCTTGTGACCCAAACCAAAGGTCCGCTAGCCTAAAATTAATGTTTTGGATCTAATGGAACTACCAGAATTGGAATACGAGGTTGTTAACCTAAAATTTAAACTCGATACCTTATTATAGACAATAAAACTTCAAAATAGAGAATTTTCTTTAAAACCAAAATGAATTGTCCTGTAATAAAACTGTCAGCTCCAACAAATCATAAATGTCTTAGGGCAGCTATGGGAAAACTCTAAATAATAAAATAGTGAGGACATGTAGAAAAAGACCTGGAGGGTCATTACAATATCTGCCACTAAAAGGGCTTTCGTCCATAAATGTAGAGGATAAAGGTGTACTTAATGACTAAAACACGTAGAGATACTAGGTCAGCATATCACTCTTGATCTCCCAGGTAGCTCCTTGACTGAGTCGTGTCTCCATTGAACCTTTACAACTAGATTCTCACTAGAGTGCAGCCACCTACCATTCATGCCGAATATAAAAACTAGCTCCTCTATGAAGGACAACCTCTTATCAAACTATAATGCCTAGAAACTACCCCTTGGACGTCACATGGTGCTTAGAACCACAAGTAATCCTAAGCTAACCCATTATACTGGCATGATTTATGAGCAACTAAATAAATTACATAATATTGCAAATAATAAGTGGACAAGATGTCATTAGGTGAAAATAATGTTTATACAAAAAGAAAACAAAAATTGAATACATCAACTCTAAGTAACTGTATGTGAGGCCTTCACTACTACTACTACTATAGGTAGCCGAGACATGAACCTAGCTATCCATAATTAATACAAATGAATAAAAATAAAATACTGAATATACAAACTGATGGAGTCCTCAAATTAAAAGAACTCCTCCCCTGCTAGCTAGAAGTTGTGAACTGCTTGATCATGGGTGAAACGCCCTAAACTTCGGGCCATGTCGTATGGGCACCTCAAGCACACATGTGCTGGAGGTCGCCCCGTAACCCAACGTAAAAACCTCATCAGCATATAGGAGTCGAAGGAACTCCAACTTCACAAGTCAAGGTAGCAGATACAACAATGACAAAAGTCAAAGCTTAGAACTGTCTAAACATTTCATTAGGTTCATCAAATTAAAAAAATAAACCCAAGTCCACAGCCATTCACAATGCCTATATACAAAATCAATGTCCATAAAAGTATTCGTCGGGATAAGACCCAGATAATAGCCAAACTAAGTCTAAAAGAGACTATGTCTAAAGATAAAAACCAAGAGATGAATGTCTTCTGGACAGAGGACGCTCACCACTTTAAGTCAATGTATGATTTGCTTCGATCACCCAATCACTGTACGGTAAGAGAAAAAGATGGTTCAGGCCCTACGTCGTGTGGGGACGTAGTATCCAGGGATGGTTAACGGTTGGAACATTAGCATCTAACTCAAGGATAAGGAGAAAATAGTACATTTTCTTAAATCAATGTGAGTTCATCATAGGCGATCACATTTACATAAGAATATACATATTGAAGACATATATACGTATAGTGGCACAACAAGTCAAATCATGAAACAAGTTGTAACATGCATTTATGATACATTCATTGATAAGACATGGAGTGAAGGACTACCAACCCTCAACCCTTATATCTTAAACACATAGGATCCTTTACGCTATAATAGGCAAGGGGAGATGACCTTCAAGCCGGCACATATTATATGGTAAGTGGATTTAGACAACAATCCCATACACCTTGCATGGTCAGCAGACTTGGACCACAAACCAACATGCTGTATGTGGTAAGCATACTTGGACCACAAACCAACATGCCTTAAATGGTAAGTAGACTTGGACGACAAACCAACATGCCTTATATAGTATCGGACTTACACAATAAACCAACTCATCTTATATGGTAAGCTGACTTGAACCACAAACTAAAATGCCTTATATGGTAAGCAGACTTGGACCATAAACCAAAACATCTCTACACATATACTAGAACCCATTCAATACATCACATAGGAGCTTAACCTATCTCGAGGAATTCAAGCCAGCGAGGCTACATATCGACACCATGGACCATCACATGATTCCACCAACTCATTTGGCCATTGCTCACATGACTAGGACCAAGGCCTTGGTTCATAACGCAATACAAGTTTCATGGTCATCAAGACTCCTACCAACAATCATTCACACTTATTAATCTTATACACACCTTTTAGTCAAACACAGTTCGAGTTCATACTTTAGGGACAATGACCATCTAATCAACCAATCATCAAGGATAAGCATTTAGTCATCATGTGTCTAACAATGTATTTACCAACCATTTACCAAGAATTCACATGCATTCAATTCCACACATAAGGGATATAACACCTTTAACCAAATTCAACACTTTACATGACTATATGGCTCTCATGGGGGCCTTCATTGCTCAACCATTTCAATAGGCAATGCCTTAACTTATTTCATCACATAATCAAGTTATGGTCATTATGACCCACACAAACTATTCACCTTTAATTAGCAATGTTAAATTGTATTTTCACCCTACTTGGTTCAATACACAACTTAATCTCATTATCTTGCCTACGGTTTTACACTCCCATTAACCATTAACTAACCAGGTTGCTAATTTCCCAATACTAGGATTAAATTACCTTATACAACATCATTTATCAATAACTCATACTCATTTAGGCCATTTCCCAAACTTAATGTACCATCAATATGTAACTAGTCATTTCACTAAGACATTTTCACAAGCACCTTGTGAGCATACCCTTAACAAGGTCATTTTCACGGTAGAAATCATCAAGATTAGGGTTAATCAAGACTTTCATGTTAAACAACACACAAAAATCACCCACATATACAATCTACTATTAATATCATATATCCACACAAGTATATACAAGAATCATCATTATTCATTGTTAGATGGTGAACCCCCTTTTTATTTGATTCAAAACCACCATGTACACTTACTAATTCAAGTGTAAAATACATAGATTTAGGGTTATTTAAAAAGGGAAAGAGATACATGCCTTAATCAACTTTATTCACCAACAAACTTGACCTCTTCCTTTATACTAGATGAACACCTCCAAACCCTAGCCTCAAATCTCTCTTCAAGAGCCTTTAGAGTGTTTAGGATATTTAAGTCTTGAAAAATGAAGACTTAGGAGGATATTATGCCTTATATAGTGAGAGGGTTTAGGGTTTTAGGCATGGAAAATAACCAAAAGTTCCTTGGTTAAAATATGGAAAGCCCACACATACATGGGTATGAATCCACCTTACAGATCACTTGGCAATCGTGACCTAGGGTTCGAGTGGTACCCTAACTCGTATAGACCACCCGTAACTAAAACAATTCACTAGGTTTAAGGCATCTCTCTTCATGGTTAGTTGCATAGGACTCGTATGCATTAGTTACGACTAAGGGATGGTCAAATCAAATATAAACCATTATACTACCTTATTATTATGTCTAGGATACTAGAGGGGAGAGGGAGAAGGCTACGAGTCATGGCCTAGGGTACGACTCGAGCGATTCAATCGTGACCACTCTACAGACATCCAAAGTTGTTGTTTTCTCAATGGTCCAAGGTCTAGGTGTTTCAAACCTCTCCCACTTTGATAGGTACATATAAATACAATTTAATACATCATCATACACCAAGGAAATCTTCACACAAGTTAGAAATAACACACAAAAAGGATACAACATAACACATATCATGATCATTACCAATCAACCAAAAATTTTTACAAGGCCACATTCTTGCATGTTCCATTCTCCCTACTTAGGATAATTCATCCTTGAATGATGGGTAATGCAAGCATGAAAACAAGTTAACACATCAACATGACTTAACCCAACCTTTACACAAGTTAGAAATAAGCACACAACAAGAATACAATACAATATATTCTATGATCATCGTCAATCAGCCACTTCATTTCATTGGTGTTGGGACTCCAACTCATTACTAACAAGGCATAACTCAATGTAAGGAGATTAACGCAGACCCCTATCATTAGTTTTAAGAATTGAAAACAAATACGGATACTTGGACTTTATGTCTTCTTCCACTTCCCACGTAGCTTCCTTGGACTTTATGTTCTTCCATAGGACCTTTACCGAAGCCACTTCCATTATTTGAAAGCAATAAACTTACTTCCATTATTTGAAAGCAATAAACTTTCCGATCCAAGATCCCCACCAAGATCTCCTTACATATGAAAGAACCCAAAATACTAATGTCCTCTAAGGGAACTACCAACAAAGGATCACCTACGCTCTCAATACGAGGACATGGAACACCAGATGAACGGGCCTCATACTAGAGGGCAAGTCTAATTCAACTTGGACCCTTATAGGGAGAACCATCCCTTTACCCTCTCAAGGGACCTTTTTCCCATACAATGACAAAGTCATTAGGGAAGGCACGGCCTTAGGGGCCTAACAATCTAAGGAAGCATAGCACGAAGGCAACCGATTCACCTCAATTGACATCAAACACAATTAGGTCCACCTTTATTAATCAACAAGACTTTATTTATTACAAATAATTATGATACACCATCTATAGACTCCTTATAACCACAGAGTCTCTTATCAGTATTGAAATGTAAAAGGGAGCTCAAATGACTCAGAACCAAATTAAAATACATAATAACAGATGAGGTCTAACATACCAACTAAAGCATAAGCATACGTAACACAAAAAAAGAGTTTTTAACATACCAGTAACAATATTCGGAGACACCTCAAACTCGTGGTGAGTAAAAAGTGCATACAAGCGACTCCAGCCAATGCCGTACCAGAAATAGAAAAAGAGATAGCACCCTTCGATGCAGGAGTAAATAAAGTAGCAATAGGGGCTCTGTCACCCAGGGCAGCTACTCGAGAAGGGCACTATCGCTGTATGTGCCCAAATTAGCCATAATAGAAATGTATGTTATTCACCTTCTCACACTCACCATAGTGATGTTGTAACACCCTGAATTTGGTACCCAGAATGCTACATGATGCTCATGACCCCAAAGGAACACAAGCTAACCCATGTCTGATATCGTAACTGAGAACTGCATAACATACTGCATAAATGCAAAATAAAAGGCTGAAAGGCCATAAGATTCAAATATCTAATAAAACATAACATCTAGAAATACAGTATATCAATACCAAAATAAAACTGAAATACTGTCTAAACATGCTATAGTCTGTAAGCCTCTAAAACTAACTGAATAAGGAGTAGATGAGACATGTCCCCAACTAGCTCCAACTACTAAAATAAACTAAGTACTGAAAGAATGAAATAATCTAATAATAACATCTTCGAATGATGAGGACTCAATACTAGTCTGACTGCTGAAACTGGAATGCTACTGTTACTTTGGGCTCGTGTTTTGAACCTATGGTATAAAACACTATAGCATAAATACGTCAATACAATTGAATGTACTGGTATACAAGTGAGGTAGGTGAATGCAAGGGTTCATATGAATAAACAATACTAACTGACTGAGTAACAAGAACGTGAGAATACATGTATGAATACGTGAACTGTAACTGAGATCATGACATCACTGATTACTGAGTCTGAATACTAATAACATAGATTTCTGATAACTGATAAAACTAATATTGAGCGACTGTGTCTGACAGTCTAGGTTCTGATGGAACTAGCTGAGTCCCGTACTGAGCTGAGTGATTGTATCTGACAGTCTTGAATTTTGTAGAACTATCTGAGTTCTATTACTAAGACCTGAGACTGAGACTGTGAGAAGTAGTCATTTAACCAACATACCCCTAATAAGCTATTATAGCTGGGTTGGGGTCCAATTTGTAACCCCAATTGGAAGGGTGTCCATACTGTGCCACTGGTAAGGACAAATTATGAGTAATCCCTCATCTAACAGGTATTCTAAGGAGAACGGTGGGACCCTTAACTGGACTGATTTCACTGAGTTTCGTTGAGTAACGAAATATTACTGAGATCTGATAACTGCTGAGATTACTGAGTTTTCCTGAGTCATGAGATTGACTAAATTCTACTGATCATGGCTTGGCTGAGAGTATCTTTAAAACTGGCATTGGCTCTAGGCACAAAGCTAAATTGTCGGGTACAAGTATCCCCAGGACATAATAGCATGAAATTGACAAGAAATGACACTTCTTGACACATAACCATAGTCAATAATTCACAGCACAATCATTGCAGATTTTTATGAAGTATTTGGATGCTATAAGCTTACACATGAATAGGAATGCATGTAAACATATCATAATTTCATAAGCCTAATCTCATGAGCGTTTTTTCAATCCATTACAAAGAATAACAATAATGTGGGAGTCATATCAAACATAAGGGAGAAACATGGATTCATTAATTTTGGTCACAAATAAATCATAAGGCATAATTCCTATTCTCTTAGGCATTTTATCAAACACCTTGCAAGCATATCTTTAGGCTTAGGCATGAATATTGAAATAATACTTCATGGAAATATTTTTACACTTCCAATGCAAGAATTGCAACCACATACTAACATATTTTCATGATATTCATTAAAGACTTCAACTTGGAAATCAAACAACAACATAAATGTGGATATAATTCAATTCATACCATGGAATCCAAAGTTTATATTTCAAATAGGGTTTCTTGAGATTTATGAGCAAAAGGAACACATAAATCAACACTTGACATACCTAGGTGGATGATTTCTTGAAGATTGGTGGAGGAAAGCTTGAATTCTTAACTTGGGATTAGACACCTAGGGTTTATTATTCTTAGGGATTGATCTTTAAGGAAAACCCTAATTTGGTGTTGTGGATGAATAATGAAGTTATGAGATCTGGTCTGGTATAATTAGGGGTCAAAACAGGTGGAAAAAGACCCAAATACCCTTTTAAAAATGGCTTAAAATCGCTGATCGAAAGTGGTGATGGTTTGGGCAATGGTCTATCGCTGGCTCAATGGTCCGTCAGTCCTGACCATCGTACTTGGCCAGAACTTGAACTTTCTGCCTCATCTGCGATAGTTTAGGCGATGGTCTGTCGCTAGCTCGATGGTTCATTGGTCCTGACCATCGTACTTGGCCAGAAGATGGTTTCACTACCTTAGTCGTGATGGCTTGTGCGATGGTCCGTTGCTAGCTCGACGGTCCATCATCCTGACCATCACTTCTGGGCAGTTCTGACAGTTCTCTGTAAAATGTCCATAACTTCTTACTCCAATACTGGATTTGGATGAAATTGGTATCGTTGGAAAGCTAATTCAATTTACCACATGATAAAATGTCAAAATTAGAGAAATTCTATCTGATTTAAACATTAATCGTTTAGGAAGTCATCACTAGCTCTTCTAGAGACTAGATTTGACTTAAAGAAAATTTAGAGTAGTACAGATGTTGACCACAGAATCTACAAAGAGGGTAGGTCGGCTCTGACTGGCCCTCACTGGCTACAGAATCACTACTCATCCAGTTTTTTCTCCTATAAAATCTACCACTAGACTGTTGGCCCTCACATAGCTCAGACAATCGAGACCTCTTACCTTGACTCTCACTAATCTCACCTTGTTTCTTTTTCTCTTCTTCCATTTGTTGTATATACACAACTAACCTAGAGATGTTCATGTCATTAATCAACATGGCCGCCTTACTCTCTAGGACTAAGTTGGGAGATAATATCGAAACAAATTTACGTTTCCTAGCCCTTATCTAGACACCATCTCAGGGGCATACCTTGACAACTGATGGAATCTCAAAGCATACTCCTTTATAGATATCCCATCTTGCCTTAAATTCACAAACTCTTTCACTTTTGCTTTCATCAACTCTTGAGGAAAAAAATGGTCAAGAAAGGTACTAAGGAAATCTTCCCACTCAGTCGAACTAGCACCCACACCTTTAGACATCTCCCACACTTTGTACCTTTGGTGCACTACATACTTCAATTGGTAGGAAGAAAAATCAACACCCTCTACCTCAGAAGCCTTCATAATTCAAAAGATCTTCTCCATTTCATCAATGAAACTTTGGGAATCCTCCTTAACTTTTACACTCGAAAACATAGGAGGGTGTAACTTCAAGAATTGGCCAATCCTTGTGGCCTCAACAGATGGAGCAAAAGAGGCACCGCAGACAAATTGAGAAGCTACCAATTGAGTCAAAAGGTTGATAGAGTATGAAACTTTGCATTAGTAGCAACCCTTTAAGGTGACTGAGAAAGAATGATACTCTCATAAATAGGGTTGGTTGGTGGAACCCCATGAGGATTGCCAGATGCCACAGCCCTATCCCGAGTATGAACTCTAAAAGTTGGACAAGCTTCATCCATAGGACCCTTAGTCGGGGCTGAAGTGTTTACCTGAGTCTCAGATATCCTTTGAGACATGATCTAAAAGCTAGCAAATGGAATTAGAGGAATTCAAGACCTTAGACTTTATAGCTTGAGATTGAAACACAAGAAAGCAAAAAATTCCTAAGATATCTCATAACCCCTCTTTTATAAGTGTGTCGCGCTTCATACCCATAAAAGAGACTTTACTTGACACGGCATTATGAGCACCTAATTGACCATAAACCTAGGCTCTAATACCAACTTGACATGTCCCAAACTTAGGGCCATGTCGTATGGGCACCTCAAGAACACATGTGCCAGAGGTTGCCCCGTAACCCAACCTAAACACCTCAACAACATATAAGAGTCGAAAGAACTCCAACTTCACAAGTCAAGGTAGCGAAAACAACAACGACAAAAGACATAGCTTAGATATGTTTATACTTTTTATTAGGTTTGTCAAACTAAACAATATACTCAAGTCTACAACCATTCACAATGCCATTATACCAAATCAATGTCAATAAAAGTATATACATGGACAAGCCCCCGATAATAGCCAAACCAAGTACAAAAGATACTAAGCCTAAAGATAAGAGACCAAGGCATGAATGTCTTTTGGAGAAAGGAAGCTCACCAATTCAAGTCAATGCACGATCCACTTCGATCACGCAATCATTGCATGAAAAAAGAAAAATAAGATTTGGACCCTATGTCACATGGGGACGTAGCGTCCGGGGATGGTTAGTAGTTGGAATGCGAGCATGTAACTCAAGGATAAGGAGAAAATAGTACATTTATTCAAATACATGTCAATCCATCATAGGCTATCACATTTACATATGAATAGGCATATTGAAGACTTATATATGTATAGTGGCCTAACAAGTTAAATAGTGAAACAAGTCGTAATGCTCATTTATGATACATTCATTCATGAGACATGGGGTGAAGGACTACCAACTCTCCACCCTTATACCTTAGACACATAAGATCCTTTATGCTGCAATAAAAAAGGTGACATGAGTCTCGAGCTGGCACATATTATATGGTATGCGGACTTGGGCCACAAACCCATACGCCTTACATGGTAAGCAGACTTATACAACAAACCAACATACTGTATATGGTAAGCATACATGGACCATAAACCAATGCGCTTTATATGGTAAGAGGATTTGGGAAACAAACCAACACGCCTTATATAGTAAGTGGACTTGGACCACAAACCAACACGTCTTATATAGTAAGAGGACTTAGACCACAAACCAGCATGCCTTATATGGTAAACGTACTTGGACCACAAACCGATATATCTCTACATACATACTAGCACCCATTCAATAGATCACATAGAAACTCAACCCATCTTAAGGCATTTAAGCCATCGAGGCTATACATCGACACCATGGACCATCATATGATTCCTACCAAATTATTTGTCCATTGATCACATGACTAGGCCCAAGGCCTTAGTTCATAACATAATGCAAGTTTATTCATGGTCATCATGAACCCTACCAACAATCATTCATACTTATTAATCTTATACGTACCTTTTATTCAAACACAATTTGAGTTCATACTTTATGGACTATGACTATTTAGTCAACCAATTATTAAGGATAAGAATTTAGTCATCATGTGGCAAAAAAGGCCTTTACCAAAAATTCACGTGATTTTAATTCCACACATAAGGGCTTTAATACCTTTAACCAAATTCAACACTTTACATAATCATATGGCTCTCATGGGGGCCTTCATTGCTCAACCATTTCAATAGGAAATGCCTTAACTCATTTCATCACATAATTCAAGTTATGGTCATCATGACCCACACAAACTATTCACCTTTAATTAGCAATGTTAAATTGCATTTTCACCCTACTTGGTTCAATACACAACTTAATCTCATTATCTTGCCTAGGGTTTCACCCTCCCATTAACCATTAACTAACCAGGTTGTCAATTTCCCAATACTAGGATTACATTACCTTATACAACATCATTTATTAATAACTCATACTCATTTGGGCCATTTCCCAAACTTAATGCACCATCAACATGTAACTAGTCATTTCACTAAGATATTTTCACAAGCACCTTGTGAGCATACCCTTAACAAGGTCATTTTCATGGTAGAAATCATCAAGATTAGGGTTAATCAAGACTTTCATATTAAAAAACACACAAAAACCACATATACAATCTACTATTAATATCATATATCCACACAAGTATATGCAAGAATCATCATTATTCATTGTTAGATGGTGAAACTCTTTTTTATTTTATTCAGAACCACCATTTATACTTACTAATTCAAGTGTGAAATACACGGGTTTAGAGTTATTCAAAGAGGGAAAGAGATATATGCCTTAATCAACTTGAATCATTAACAAACTTGACCTCTTCCCTTATACTAGATGACCACCTCCAAACCCTAGCCTAAAATCTTGCTTCAAAAGACTTTAGAGTGTTTAAGATATTTAAGTCTTGAAAAATGAAGACTTAGGAGGATACTATGCCTTATATAGTGAGAGGATTTAGGGTTTTAGGCATGGGAAATATCCAAAAGGTCCTTGGTTAAAAGATGGAAAGTCCACACGTGCTGGGGTACGACTCCACCTTATGGATCACTTGGCAATCATGACCTAGGGTATGGGTGGAACCCTAACTCATACCCTAGGATTTCCCTAGGTCTACCACACTGGTTAGGGTACGACTAGGCACCCTTGAGTCATATAAAAAGGGTATGACTTGTGACCTAACTCGAATAAACAATCTACAACCAAAACAATCCACTAGGTTTGAGGCCTCTCTCTTCACGGTTGAGTTGCATACGAATCGTATGCATTGGTTATGACCAAGGGATGGTCAAATATTATATAAACCAGTATACTACCTTAGCATTTTTTCTAGGATATAAGAGGGGATAGGAAGAAGTCTACGAGTTGTGACCAAGGGTACGACTCAAGACATTTAATCGTGACCACTCCAAAGACATCTAAAGTTATTGTTTTATCAATGGTCAAAGGTCTAGGTGTTTTAATCCTCTCCCACTTTGATAGGTACATACAGATACAAGTTAACACCTCATCATGCACCAAGGAAATCGTCACAAAAGTTAGAAAAAACACACAACAAGGATACAACACAACACATATCGTGATCATTACCAATCAACCAAAAATTTTAGCAAGCCCACATTCTTGGGTGTTTCAATGGGCTACAATAGATACATATATTATGAAACTATGTATCCATACTATAACGCCTCGAATCTAGTACTTGGAGTACTATACAGTGCTCATAACCTCGAAGGACCACAAGCTAATCCATGACTGATATATGTACCTGAACACTACATAATATATTGTATAAATGCAGAAATAAAGGCTGAAAGGCCACAAGGTTTTAAACTAATAAAACATAACATCTGAACGTATGGTATATCAATACCAAAACAAACTAAAACAAAACTATCTGAACATATTGTATTCTGAAAAGTCTCTAAAATTGATTGTTTGAAAAAGAAGTTGATGGGACATGTCCCCAACTAACTCCAACTACTGACATAAACTAGGTAATGAAAAAATAAAGTAATGATCATGTCCTCGAAGGATAAGGATTTACTACTAACTCTGACTGCTAAAATTGGAATGCTACTAATGCTCTGGAGCTCGTGCTTCTGAACCTATGGTATAGAATAAAACACCATAGCGTAAATGCGTCAGTATATTTGAATACACTGGTATGCAAGTGAGGTAGGCTGAATGCAAAGGGTTCAAATGCATGAACAATGCTAACTGACTGTATAACATAAATGTGAAAATACATGCATGAATAAGTGACTATAATTGAATTCGTAATGGTATTGACTACTAAGTCTGATTACTGATAACATGAGTTACTAATAAGTGATATAACAAATACTGAGCGACTGTATCTGACAGTCTAGGTTCAAATGGAATTAGGTGAGTTCTGTACTATGCTGAGTTGACTGTATCTGACAGTTCTAAAATCTGAAGGACTATCTGAGTTCTTTAACTAAGACTGAGACTGTGGGAAGTAATCATCTAACCGACATGACCCAAATAATGCATTATAGCTGAGTTGGGGTCCAATCTATAACCCCAATTTGAAAGGTGTCAATATCGTACCACTGGTAAAGATAAGCTGTGGGTGACCCTCATCTGGCAGTGTCCCCAAAAGAGAATGGTGGGACCCTCATCTGACAGTGTTTATCCACTTCATCAACCCTCATCTGTCAGTGTTGATGTCTCAACCTATGCTGGCTACATAGTTTTGGAATGCAAGGATTGCTTCTAAGGATCACACCCTCAACTTCCAGTATGTTTCCTCATCTTTGGGTTCACTCGGTGCTAAATCCTACTCCCATCTGAATAAACACTAAACATGATTAACTATACTAATATAGACTGAGTTCATTGAGTTTTGTTGACTGATGGAATACTACTGAGATTACTTAATTTCTAAGCTTTCTGAGATTACTGGGATTACTGAGTTTTCTTGAGTCTCATGACTGACTGAATTCTACTGAACATGGCTTGACTGAGGATATCGTGAAAACTTTATACTTTCTCTTTGCAAATAGCTAAATTTTCGGGTACAAGTACCCCCATGACTGGATAGAAGGAAATTGACAAGGCATGACATTCTTGAATACATGACCAACATCAACAATCCATAATACAGTAAGTTAGGGATTTCATGAAGTACATGGTTATCATAATCTTGTACATGGTAGGAATGCATATACTCAATGTCATAATTTTATATTCTAACATCATGAGCATTCCAATAAACATCTACATTGCATATCAATAGAATGGGAGTCATTTAAATGTAAGGGTAAAACATGCACTTATCATATGGATTACAATTGTGCTATTATACACAATTTCTATCCTCTTAGACATTTTAACAAACACCTTACATGCACAACTTAGGGCATAGGTATAATCATTCAATTACACATCATAAATAACTCAATTCATGGATTTCAACTTGCATGCTAACATAGTTTCATGAAAAACACATAAAGACCCCAACTTGGGAATCATACAACAAGATAAACGTGGTTACAAACAATCCACAACATAAATATCATGATTTATAATTTGAAATAGGGTTCTTGAAATTTATGGATGAAAGAAATCCATAAATCAACACTATGCATACTTTAGTTCTTGATTCCATGAAGATTTATGGTAGAATTTTCTTGAATTTGAATTCCTAATTAAGAATCATAACTTGTTCTTGAGAGAATTTGGATAGAAGTGACTATATTTTTATTGAATTAGGGATAAATCCCATGTTATAGGCTTATATAGGGGTGGGAAATACCCATTATGCCCTTAAAATAACTGAAAAATGGGGTGTTTACATCACTTGGTCCATAAGGTATGCGACACCCAACTTATCGCGTAAGCTAGGTTGTGCATCGCACAACTTATGGAATAAGTTACGTTGTGCATCACACAACTTTTGGCATAAGTTAGGTTGTGCGTCGCACAACTTATGGCATAACAATTCCAGTAGCCTTAGGTGATCTCCACTTTGTAAAGTCATAACTTCTTGCTCGGGTGTCGAATTTTGATAAAATTGGTATCATTGGAAAGATAATACAATCCTCTACAATTTGGTGGGTCTAAATATTCCAAAATACCACATATGCATCAAGTTATTCTTGTTCAATTATTACTCTTACAAAATCAAATACTAAATCTTGATGGATTCAAAAGATCTTAGCTTGCCTTACTCTAAGTGACTCTTATGAACATGCTTAACACATCATAAGCTCTCGTCTCATGAGGATACTCATTGTAAGTCATGTACTCAAATATGAATCACAGGATAAGATGTTTCATATGTAGAAATAATGGTTCATTTTCTAGCTTAGAAATATATGAGGTATTACAATATCTCCCCCTTAGGAACATTTATCCTCGAATGGGACTGACTAAGAGGGGATGAATGATAATTGAAGTATACACTGAACATGAATAAATGAAACATGATTAGATGGCTGACATAACTGATAAGATGATTGTATTATACTGAGCATGCATATCTGAAGCATGTTTTCATGACTAAACTGATTCATGAATGCATGACTGGTATTTCTGATAAACTGAGTTTCTCACAAAGAGAATGCATATCTTATGCATAAATACATCACTAATCTGATGTATGAACACGTGACTGAATATGCAATGGTATTTCATACAAAGTTTATGATGGGAATCTGAGCATGAAACTGGTTTGTAACTGAAATTTGAATATGAAATTGAATAATCTTAAGGAAAACTTTTACCTTGAGCTGAGTCTGAGTTAGCGGAGAAGAGGTGAGTATACTTGGTTTAGATATCTTCTTCTGCTTCCCAAGTAGCTCCCTCAATGGATTGATTCCGCCAAAGAACTTTGACTAGAGGGACTTCTTTGTTCCTCAATCTGCGAGTCAGGTAGTCAAGAATTTCGACTGGAATCTCTTCAAAAGAGATTTTTTCCAAATGTCTATGCCCTTAACAGGGACTACGACTACTGGGTCACCTATGAATTTCTTAAGCAAGGAGACATGAAAGACCGGATGCACTGAAGCTAGATCTGAAAGAGACTTAAGATCATAAGCTACTTTGTCGAAACGACTGAGAATTTTGAAGAGATCGACATATCGGGGACTGAGCTTTGGCTTCTTGTCAGACCTCTTCACTCCCATCATGGGAGAGATTTTCAAACATATAAAATTTTTTGACCTTATCGCGAGATCCTTTCTGAACACGCATGAACGAGAACATGAGAACATAGTTGAGTCTGTAATATGTGACATGGACTGGGTATCATAAACTGAATTGAGCCATTGAGTACATGGCTTATGTATGATATTGGAGTTAGAAGGTCAACCTATGGGTACCCACAACTCTAAACTGGATTTGTTACGCGAAGAGAAATTAGAGGTTTAGGGTATGATAGCTCGGGGGGTATAGAGCATCTCTCCCTTAGGACATTATATCCTTAGAAGAATACTCACTTGACTGAGATACTGAGGAAAACTGGGATGATGCATAGGGCGCCTACAAACTGAATCATGACTGAATATCTGGGATCTGAAACTGAGACATAATACATGAACTAAGCTAATCTTGTAACTACTGGGTCTTTCTATCTTTAGAATAGTTACATTCCTGAGATATTTGATAGTAGGACTAGGTGGAAAGATGGGAAACCACACCATATGAACTTGTTAACTGATTGCAAAACTAAATTATTAGATGATCGATCTAACTCATACTAAAACTTATACTTAACTGAAGTACTTCTTCTTCACCTAAAACTATAAAAATATTCACATGAGTGTTGAGGACGAATGCCTAAACATACTAACTTATTTGATTAACTAAATGACTGATAGTTGAATACTGGGTTTGCAAGACGAAACTGTACTTAGTCTTGAATAACTGGACTACAACTACAGAGCATTATGCATAGGAGATAAGGACTAACTGAGTGAAATGAGATAACTGAGCATAAATTGAAGGTAACTGTATTATTTGAGAATAAAATACCAGGAGTACAATATGATTCTAGAATAGTCTTGTAACCAGAGGTACTGGAAGGCTAACAGCTGAGTAACTGATAACTGTATGCTATGGTTGAGTAAACCCGAAATAGAATTAAGTTACCGACCTAATTACTGGGCTAGGATTGGGACTGAAATTGTAGCTAAGATGGTAATTAGGACTGTAACTATAACTAAGACTGAAGCTGGGACTAAATACTAGTTTTTGATAACTAAGGTTTAGACTGGTACTGAAGTACTGAATTCTGATGGTTAAGTAACTGATAGCTGAAAGCCGTGGTTTTGTAGGACTAACTGAGTCCTTTACTGAATATTGATTACTGAAATGACTCCGTAACTGAGACTCAAGGGATAGAACATTATCCCAACAGATTTACCAAGGGATCTAAACTAAGGGTATACGTGATATAGTCTAAGTTTAGCTGATCATTAGGAGTGAAGCATGAGTCATATAAGCTGGGAATAATGTAAAGCATGACATGAGTGTATGATTCATGAGCTGTATGACCTGAGTCTGAAATTTTTGTACTCATGGAACATGATTCGTAACACTGAGTGAATTAGAACTCCTTATAATAGGAATTGTAAGCGTACATGATTTTCACTAACATTCACGAATATGAGTGATGATCATAGAGCTGAATTATGGGGTATGAATAGATATAATGATAATTGATGGGGTTTGAGGGTCTGTAATACTATTCTGCAATGGTTGCAGGATCACGCTCATTTTGAGAATAGACAAGGATGTCATCTATGAAGACTATAATGAACATGTCCAAGTACTGGTTGAGCACTTGGTTCATCAAGTCTATGAAAGCTGCTGGGGTATTGGTAAGACCAAATGACATGATTAAGAATTTAAAGTGACCATACCAAGTTCGAAAAGCCATTTTTGGAATGTCACCTTCTTTGACCCTGAGCTGATGATAGCCTGATCTAAGGTCTATCTTAGAGAAATTAATTGACACTCTGAAGTTGGTCAAATAAGTCATTGATTATGGGAAGTGGATACTTGTTCTTTGCCGTGATTTTATTGAGCTGATGGTAATCTATGCATATTCTGAGAGAACTATCTTTCTTTTGCACGAATAAGACTAGGAACCCCACGGGGAAACACTGGGTTTGATGAATCCCTCATCTACAAGATCCTTTAACTGTTCTTTCAGTTTCCAAAGTTCTGCTGGGTCCATTCTGCATGGAGGAATAGATATGGGCTGAGTATCTGGAAGAAGATCAATGCCAAAGTCTATTTCCTTTTGGGAGGAATTCCTGAAAGATCTTCAGGAAAGACATCTGAAAATTCATTCACGATTGGGACTGATTCAAGACTAGGAATCTCGGAGCTAGAGTCCTTAACATGAACAAGATGATGAACACATCCTTTAGATATCATTTTCCTTGCTCGAAGGTAGGAAATATGATGAGCTCTAAAAGCTAAAGTACTACCCCTCCATTCTAGGACATGTTCATTCAAAAACTGGAATTGGACTATTTTGTTTCTGCAGTTGACTCTGGCATAGTAGGAATGAAGCCAAATCTATGCCGAGAATAACATTTGAAATCAGTAATCTCTAATTCGACTAAGTCTGCTAAAGTGACTTTCTGAGATACCATGACCGGACAGTTCCTATATACCCGCCGGGCTATGATGGTTTTATCCATTGGGGTAGAGACTGAGAAGGGCTCTGCTAGAATTTTGAGACAAACTCCAATATCAACTGCTATATAAGGAGTAACAAAAGATAAGAAATCTCCTGGATCTAGCAAAGCGTAAACATGCAAGTGAAAGAACTATAACGTACTAGTGACTACATTAGGAGTATTTTCCTGATCCTGTCGGGACTGAAGAGCATAAAGTCTTCTTGGGCATTGCCCATTGGTGGCACTGGATGTGCACCCTGCTAATTTAGGCGATCGGACTGAACTGAATGATGGTTATGCTAACTTCGTAGACCAGCCTTAGGACAGTATTGAACTTTGTAACCTGAATCACCACATTCGAAGAAAACATCACTGCCAGCTTTGTAGATACCTTTGTAATGCTTGCCATAAGTTTGACAGAGGGGATTGGTCCGGGCACTGCTACTACTGCCCTGTGGTTTTGGACCTGGCACCCTATCTCTAAATTTAAGAACTGGAGCACTAGCTGAGGAAGGAACTGGAACGAATACCTTTGGATGAAATTGATAACGGTTACCACCCCCTAACTTAGGCTGAGGGAAATTGAAATTACTTGTTCTGGCTCTCTTATTTTCTCTCTTTCTACGCTTTCCCACCTCAATTTACTGGGCAAGAATCATATGCCTGGTTGGGATAATAGCCTACTGATTACTTTGAGCTACTATTAAGTAAGATAAGGTAAGGGAATCGGTTCTAAATTTTCCATGAAAGACATGCTCGTCCAGGAAATCTGCCTGAACGAGCGGAGGAGCTGACTAATTCTCAATTCTCCTTTTGTTAGTCCTTTTAGAAGGCATGTTCTGTAATGAAAGGGAGAAATAGATTAAACTAAAATTTAAATTTGATCTCATGCTCACTGGCACGACATGAATACTGAAAGAAGGGAAACTATTCCTAAAACATCTCATAGCCTCCTATACATAAGTGTGATGCACAACATACCCATGCACAAGACTATTCTAGATGCGGCTTTTCGGATTTCCTAGGACACTATTGAACCTTAGGATCTAATACCAAGTTTGTAATGCCCCGAATCTGGTACCTGGAGTGCTACACAATGCTCATTACTTTGAAGGACCACAAACTAACCCATGACTGATATCTATACCTGAACACCATATAATATATTGTATAAATACGGAAATAAAGGCTAAAAGGCCATAAGGATCAAAAATAATAAACATAACATCTAAAAGTATGGTATATCAATACCAAAACAAACTGCAACAAAACTATCTGAACATATAGCAGTCTGAAAAGCCTCTAAAACTGATTGTTTGAATATTGAGTTGATGGGACATATCCCCAACTAACTCTAACTACTAAAATAAACTAAGTAATAAAGAAATAAAGTAATGATCATGCCCTCAAATAATAAGGACTCACTGCTAACACTTACTGAAACTAGAATGCTACTGATGCTCTGGAGCTCGTGCTTCTAAACCTATAGTATAGAATAAAACACCATAGCGCAAATGCGTCAGTAAGTTTGAATATACTGGTATGCATGTGAAGTAGGCTGAATGCAAAGGGTTAAAATGCATGAACAATGCCAACTAACTGTATAACATAAATGTGAGAATACAAGCATGAATAAGTGAGTGTAACTGAATTCGTGATGGTACTGACTACTAAGTCTGATTACTGATAACATGAGTTACTGATAACTGATATAACTGATACTGAGCAACTGTATCTAACAGTCTAGGTTCTGATAAAACTAGCTGAGTTCTGTACTGTGTTGAGTTGACTGTATCTCACAGTCCTAAAATTTAAAGGACTATCTGAGTTCTTTAACTGAGACTGATACTGTGGGAAGTAGTCATCTAACCTACATGCCCTAAATAATGCATTATAGCTGAGTTGAGGTCCAATCTGTAACCCTAATTCAAAGGGTGTCAATACCATACCACTGGTAAAGATAAGCTATGGGTGACCCTTATCTGATAGTGTCCCCAAAAGAGAACGATGGGACCCTCATCTGACAGTGTTTATCCACCTCATCAACCCTCATCTGTCAGTGTTGATGTCTCAACCTATGCTGGCAACATAGTTCTGAAACACAAGGATTGCTTCTAAGGATCACACCCTCAACTGTCAGTGTGTGTCCTCATCCTTGGGTTCACTCGATGCTAAATCATACTACCATCTGAATAGATACTGAACATGATTAACTAAAATGAACTGAACTGAGTTCAATGAGTTCTATTGACTGATGGAATAATACTGAGATTACTGAATTTCTGAGCTTTCTGAGATTACTAGGATTATTGAGTTTTCCTGAGTCTCATGACTGATTGAATTCTACTGAACATGGCTTGAATGAGGATATCGTGAAAACACGACACTGGCTCTAGGCACATAGCTAAATTGTTGGGTACAAATACCCTCAGGACTCGATAGAAGAATACTAACAAGGCATGACATTCTTGAATACATGACCAACATCAACAATTCATAATACAATAAGTTGGAGATTTCATGAAGTACATGGTTATCATAATCTTGCACATGGTAGAAATGCATATACTCAATGTCATAATTTCATATTCTAACATCATGAGCATTCCAATAAACATCTACAATGCACATCAATATCATGGGAGTCATTTAAATATAAGGATAAAACATGCACTTATCATATGGATCACAATTGAGCTATAATACACAATTTCTATCCTCTTAGGCATTTTATCAAACACCTTGCATGCTAACGTAGTTTCATGAAAAACACATAAAGACCCCAACTTTGGAATCATACAACAAGATAAACATGGTTACAAATAATCCACAACATAAACATCATGATTTATAATTTGAAATAGGGTTCTTGAGCTTTATGGATGAAAGAAATCCATAAATCAACACTATGCATACCTTAGTTCTTGATTCAGCAAAGATTTACGGTGGAATTTTCTTGAATTTGAATCCCCAATTGAGAACCCTAACTTGTTCTTGAGAGAATTTTAAGAGAAGTGACTATATTTTTGTTGAATTAGGCTAAATCCCGTGTTATAGGTTAATATAGAGGTGGGAAATACCCATTCTGTCCTTAAAATAACTCAAAAATAGGGTGTTTACATTAATTGGGTCATAAGGTATGCGGCGCACAACTTATAGCGTAGGCTAGGTTGTGCCTCACATAACTTATGGCATAATTTAGGTTGTGCGTTGCACAACTTATGGCATAACCATTCCAGTAACCTTAGGCGATTTGTTAGGCGATGCTCTCCACTTTGCAAAGCTATAACTTCTTACTCGGGTGTCGGATTTTGGTAAAATTGGTATCATTGGAAAGCTAATTCGATCCTCTACAATTTAGTGGGTCTAAATCTGACAAAATATCGCATATGCATCAAGTTAAGCTCATTCAAATATGACTCTTGCAAAATCAAACACTAAAAATTAATGGATTCAAAAGCTCTTAGCTTGCCTTACTCTAAGTGACTCTTATGAACACGCTTAACACATCATAAGCTCTCTTCTCACTAGTATACTCATTGTAAGTCATGTAATCAAATATGAATCACAGCATAGGAGGTCTCATATGTAGGAACAATGATTCATTTTCTAGCTCAAAAATATACGAGGTATTACACATACAAACATATATGTGGTTAGTACTTCTGGAATATACTGAGTATGTGGGGGTGAATGCAACCAGTAAAAACTAAGTTATATCTTAAACTTAAAAACATGCATGTTAAGTGTAAATAGACTCACCTTGATTTTGAATAAAAATTAAAGCTAAAATAACAAAAGCATAAATGATAAAATAACATCGGAAAGAATATTATAAGTCATTACACTTAGTTTCTAAAATATTTATTTCTTGTGGGAGATTCTCATAACCAACATAAACCATGTGAGCAAGTATGAGGTCCAACGTCTGATTCACATTGAGGAGGGTTGATCTATCCATGCCATCGATATAAAACCTGAACTAAACTAGAGTGATCACTAATCTAAGCCTCTTGGGGCAAGGATACACCCTCTGGCGAGGCCCCTTAAACATACAGTGGCCCGTAGTTTTTTGGAAATTAGGATGAGCTAGACACACATTCCCCTCTTAATGCTTAATAAAAAAAAGGCAGCCCGGTGCACTAAAGCTACAGCTATGCACGGTGTCCGGGGAAGGGCCCTACGACAAGGGTGTATCATATGTATTCTTACCTTGCATTTCTGCCAGAGGCTATTTCCAAGGCTTGAACCCATGACCTCTTTGTCATATGGCAACAACTTTACCAGTTACTCCAAGGCTCCCCTTCCCCTTGATGTTAAATACTACTCCAAAAATATACTGGTGCATATAATATATGGAATTCACCTTAAATTAATCATATGGATTTATAAATCTAAAAATAAATCATGCTTCTATTCAAAAATTAAACTCATGAGTAACTATGTGAATTTCATTTCGTGTTTGAGATCATAAGATCAAAACTGAAATCTAAATCATACTATAAGAATCTGAAACCTAAATTAGTAAGTTCGAACTGCTTGTAGACTCAGAGAATCATTCTCAAATCACATACTCTTTTTTGTACTGACTGAATCATTTTGAAAAATCATATATATTTATCAATTCATGAAACTCAAGTGAAAATAATGAAATTCATCTCATAATAGTAATTATGTAACTAAACACATGAGTAAAGGTAAATTCTTGTGCTCACTTAACTTTAAATCACATGATAATGTCATAATTTTGAAAACATAAAAAATATGTATGAACCCTAGCCATTAAATCCTTAAAATTAATGTAAAAACTCAACTTTTAGGCATAAGAATGAAAAGATATCCGAGTTCAAACCTTCATATCTGAACTTGATGAATTTACTTTGAAGAAAGCTTGAATTTGAGCCTTCACGCATACTCTAAGTCACCTTAAAACTCCATTTCTAATTTCCACCATGAAATCTACACCATACTCACTACCCTTTTGTTAACACCCAAAACATAACACCTCAATTCTAACCTAATAGCATACTTAGATACGTCAATATACTCTTAAAGAATCGCTATCCTCACCTTTCTTGTAACTACATATCTAAATATATACTTTCAAATATAAGGTTGTTCTAATACTTATGGATCATAACACCCTAAGTTATAGTATTCTGAAATTAAAACTCTATTCAGTAATCTAGGTACATACTCTCCCCACTCGTGCGTGTTATCTATAATGAAGGGTTAAAGAGAAATCTGAATATATCTTATATTCTTATTAACCGCATGATTCATATGGATAAGGACAAAAGCTTTTAAATTGAATGACTTAAAAACACATTAACGAGCTCCTCTAAAGCCCTTTATACGAATTCTGAAGTTACTGATACTAAATTTGAGAGCATCATATTGCCAGGAATTAGAATTTACTACTTATGTTATCTCAAAGATGAGCCTAATTAGAGGATTTTGGAGTGTACACAAATCAATGTTAGTTTCAAAGAAAGCAACTTTACTATACGATCTAGAGTATGAAAGTAGGGAAATATTTCTTAAAGGCTCGATAACCTCTTGAAGAAAAGTACAGACTTCTCCATATCATTCTGCAGACTATACTAGACACGACTTCATAGATACCCTAGGACACTTGAACTCTGTGCTCGGATACCAAGTTTGTAACTCCCTGAGACTACCCCTAGATATCATGCGATGCTTCGAACCACAAGTGATCCCACGATAACCCATTATACTAGCATAATTCAAGAGCAATTAAATAAATTACATAAAACTAGAAATAATAAATGGAAGAGATGTCATTAATTGATTTTATATAATACAATACTGTTTATACAAAAAGAAAACTAAAATTGAATACATAAATTCTAACTACTTATGAAGCCTCCGCTAATACTGATTGTAGGTAGAAGGGACATGACCTGCAACTATCCCTAATTAATACAAATGAAAAAAAAATAAAATAATCAATCTACAAAATGAATGGAGTCCACAAATAAAGAGAACTCATCACCTGTTAACTGGAACTTGTGAACTACTTTATCATGATGTTGTAGGCTATAACTGTTACCTACATTATGAAATAATGTACCCACATAGACGTATATATGGTCAGTACTTCTTAAATGTATTGGGTACATGGGGGTGAATGCAACAAGTTAAAAGTTATATATATCATAAACTTTAAAACATGCATTCTAAGTGTAAATCGACTCACCTTGATCATGAATAAAACTAAAAGCTAAAATAACATAAGCATAAATTGTAATGCAATATTTGAATAAAGGTTTTGATTCATTACACTTAGTTTCTAAAATCTTTATTTTTGTTAGAGATTTTCATAACCTACATAAATCATGTGAGCTAGCACAGAGTCCAATGTTTGACCCACATTGAGGAGGGTTGTTCTATCCTTGCCATCGGTATATAACTTGGACTAAATTGGAGTGATCACTAAATTGAGCCCCATGGGACAAGGAGACACTCTATGGCGAGGTCCCTTAAACCTATAGTGGCACGTAGTTTCTAGAAATAGGATGCAATTAATCAATATTCCCCCCTCAGTGCTAAATACTACTCCCAAAATATATTATGCCCAAAGTATATGAGATTCAGCTTAAATCAAGAAAATGGGTTTCTAAATCTAAAAAATTGATAATGACTTTATTAATAAATAAAACTCATGAATAACTATGTGAATTTCATATCATGTCTGGGATTATAAGATCAAAACTAAAATCTAAAAACTGAATTAGTAAGTCTGAATTACTTGTAGACTGAGAGAAAAATGCTTAAATCACATACTCTTATTTGTAAACTGACTAAATCATCCTGAAAAATCAAGTTTATTTATCAACTTATGAAAACTCATATCAAAATAATGAAATTCATCACATAATAGCAATCATTTTTACTAAAAACATGAGTAGAGGTAAATTCTTATGTTCACTGAACTCTAGATCACATGATAATGTTACAATTTAATAAAGCATGTAAAATAGGTATGAAACCTAGCCATTAAATCCTTAACATTCATGTAAAAATTCATCTTTTAGCTACACAGATGAAAGGTTATCCTTGTTCAAACCCAACATACCTGAACTTAATGAATTCTCTTTGAATGAAGTTTGAATTTGGGCCTTGGAATCTTGAATATATGAGAAGAACCCTTATTTGAATGCTCTTGATAGTATAGGAGAAGAGGAATCATGTGTTTGGGTTATGGGATTAGGGAAAACATGTTAGTATTAGTTGTAGGATCATTTTGGACGTAAATGACTTGTTTGCTCTTGAAAAACTGAAGAAAAATGTGAACTTTTGCGTCTACAAGGCCATGGGCATGACACTCCATTATCGGAGCATACAAGGCATGTCACGCTCTTATCGCAGAGCACATAGGGCATGCCATGCACTTATCACGGACCCTCACTGGTTCACTCACAAAAATGCTCATAGCATTTTGCTCGTGTATTATATTAAGGTAAAATCAAATTTATTAGAGATAGGATTCAATTACCTTTTATTTGGTGGGTCTTGATCTCGAAAAATCAGTATATTCTAGAATTTATACTCGTTTAAAGTTTTCCCTTTGAGGATCGAATACAAAAACTCGTTTGATAACAATAGTTCTCAATTCAACTTTGCTCTAAATGTTTCCTATGAACATTCTTCACATCAAAAGAACTCTACACACCAGGTAAATGGTCATGACACTTATATATTATTAAGAATAATCACTTTTAGGACTTTAAACATACGATGAACGGTTAGAAACTAAGCTAGAAATTTACGGTATTACACTAACTAGTCCTATCATAGCACGTGAAAATCATCTAAGATATAATGCCGCAACATAGAGACATGAAAAACTAGATGAACAACTACAAAATTTGGGGGGAAGGCCAACTCATAAGCTACCTCTCCAACTATCTAAAGTATCTCAAAAGGACCAATATATATAGGGTTGAGCTTGCCCCTCACCCCAAACCTCATCACGCCCCTTATGGACGATACTTAAAGAAAAACCTGGTCACTAACTCCAAACTTAAAGGCACAAAGTCTACAATCCACGTAGCTCTTTTGCCTACTTTGAGCTGCCCTTTGTCTATCCTGATTCACCAAAGCCTTATCCAACGACTAATAAAGTAAGTCAATTCCACAGGTCCTAATATCGAGGGACTCAAACCAACCTATCATAAATTGACAATGCCTACCATATAATGCCTTAAATAGTGCCATCTCAATACTCGAATGTTATCTATTATTATAGGCAAACTCAGTATGGCTAAGTGTTGCCCCCACTAACCTCAAAATTCCATAACATATGCACAGAGCATATCCTCAAGAACCTAAATAGTCCAAACTAGCCGCTCATT
Source organism: Capsicum annuum (assembly GCF_002878395.1). Taxonomy (NCBI): domain Eukaryota; kingdom Viridiplantae; phylum Streptophyta; class Magnoliopsida; order Solanales; family Solanaceae; genus Capsicum; species Capsicum annuum. The sequence continues at coordinate 57,580,531 of NC_061114.1, forward strand.
GATGATAGGGTAAAAAGTGGTGTTGAGGTCAACCTGAGTACCTAACTTCTCCTAAAATATCCTCTAAAAGCTAGAAGTAAACATTTAGCGTCTTTCTAAAACAATATATATGGGTACTCCATGGAGGTGAACTATCTTACGAACATAGATACAAGTGAACTTCTCAGCACTAAAAGACATCCGAATATGAATAAAATAGGTCAATTTGGTGAATCAATCCATAATGACCCAAATAACGTCCGAACCACGAGAAAAGTGATCCAAACAATTAACGAAGTCCGTAATGATCCACTCTTAATTCCATTAGGGAATAGGTAATCTCTGAATTAAGACAATAGGTTTATGTTACTTGGTCTTTACCTATTGACAACATAATCAAAAGGATACAAAATCTCCTATATCTCTTTTTATTCCACTCCGCCAGTAATGTGTAAGACCCCTTAAAATTTTAATCATTTTATTTTTGATCCTCTTACATGGGTAATATTAATTTTTGAGTAGAATTATGTTTTGGAATGTTAAAAGGATGTTTTGAGAAAGTTTTAGATTTTTCAAAAGGGGTTTGGGATCATTTTCGGACACTAAGGTAGTAAGGGTGCACAATATTGGTGTTGCATGGAGGTTAGCCTTAGCGTTATTGGCGTGGCATGGAGGCTACCCTCAATGATAACGGCATGTCACGTTGGTAGGTTAATTTTTTCTTGTTTTGTTTTTTTCAAATAGGGCAAGGGGATTTTGGTCTTTTAACCCTATCCATGACTTATAAACATAAAAATGACCCTTTTTCTATAGTTTTCAAAGATCAAATCTACTTTACACATCTTTAAATCTCCACCCAAAAAAGATCAAGGCTTTTTTCAAGAAATCACTACATAGGGCTCTAAACTTCAAATTGACTTCAATTTCTGGTATGTTTCAGGCATGTTTCTCTTCTCTAAACTTTAGTTCTACATTATGACATGAATTTAATGGATTATTTTATGATTTAAATTATGGATTCTGAAATTGGGTTGGGGGGTTTTGATTGTTACTAATTAAATTACTTGTCCCATGTTTTGAATTGATTATTCATGCTTTAAATTGATATTTTTGGGACTGAATTGGTACATTGGTTAATTGGATGAAATAGGGGATATTAGTTTCCCCAAATTAGATAAATTTTAGGTTGGAATTGGCATTAACCTTAACCCATTTTATAATCTTGGTTTAAATATGGATAATTGAATGGTTTAACTCTTTTTTTTTGAACCCAATGCATTGCATTAATGGACTAATGGATATAAAAATGGATTTGGATGACCTTGTTGGCCATGTTTTAAATTTTAAATGGAACTTGGGAGTCAACGTGGTTATGTGGATTAGTTTGGCATCTTTAATTTATCTTACATGCATATTTATATGATGATATCAAATAGTAAATGCCTTAAGAAATAACTCCTGGGTTAATGGTTGGAACTATGTGCAAAGTGTTTTAATTTGGGCTTGAAGGGGGTCCTGTAGCCTACCATGAAGGTGTAAGTCTTGGGGGGACGCATACTAGAAACCATGTTTGTCGGTATTGAGGGTCTTTATAGTTGTCTTCTTGATACACACTAGACATATATATGTTTGGGATAGCTATTTCCCATGGTGGCTTTAGTTTTCCCTCAATTTTTCCTTGATTCGTGTGGCTAACATACACTAGGGACCTTTCAATAGAGAGAGTTGAACCCATATTACCCATAGGTGCCTTTAGGACCGATCTAGCTACACAGTCCAGGTTAATATCTTTAAACTCTCATGTTCATGACCCTTAGACTATCCCGACATCCTATTGTAACACCCTAATTTTGGTCCTTGGAAAATTCTTGAGCTTTGAGCTCACTTCCTAACCTACGACTCACCTTACTAGTCATAAGGTGTCATTATGGGTCATGGGACCCAAGTCATAGGGTGACCAATGAAGGCTGCCCTTGTTTCTGCTTTGGATATAACTTGACCTAACGAAATGTAAAGACTCATAACGTGTCGTAGTGTTCCAACCATAGGGTGACCAGTGTGTTGCCTAATCTCTCTAATTAGAGCACGACTAGGACATAACAAGTTGTATGGACTCTTTACATATCGTATGGTCCCTTTGGTAGCCAAACTAGTGTGCTAGCCCTTTGTTTCTATTGTGACCATGACATCTCTACACAAGTCGTAATGTGTCTATACGATTCATATGAATCTAATCATAGTCAGACCAGTGTGGCTTCCCCATCCTTCTGCTTAAGACTATGACTCATGGTGATGAGTCGTAGGGTGACCCATAGTCACGGGCACAATAACTTTTAAGCTTTTAAATTGGGGAACTTTGGACATTTCCCTTTTTTCCCTAATAATAACCTACAACTTAAAACTCTATTGAAGACCCAATTATCATCAATAACATAATCAGAACAACTCTAAAAAACTCTCTTAAATTCTATCAAGAAAAAACACTTAGGCCTACTCAAGGTTTGCAATTAGAACATCCTAGGGTTGAATTCTCTCCATAATTGTGACACTTTTAGGCATGCGAATCTACCCTTACACTTATTATCCTTATCACATGTGTATTAAATTATTATTGATGTGAAATTGTATGTGGGTTTTGACATGTGTTAAGTGTTTTGGCATGATTGGTTCTTAAATTGTTTTCCCATGATTTTATTAGGCATTGGTAGTGTTTTATCAATGGTTTTTGAACTAATTGGGTGCATGGATGTGGGAATTGGAATAGGGGTCTAGGAATTCCCCTAACTTGATGATTTTGGTATTGAAATTGGTTTGGAAATTGTGTTATCTCAACCTACATGCATCCTTGGTTTTGAAATATTTTTTCTCACATGATTTGTCATTACTTTCCCATACTATTACACTGCATAGATAGATAAAAGGGGTTAAACATGGATGTTAAGGGCCTTGTTAGCCGTGTTTTGAATGAAATTTAAACAATGGGGGCATTCCCCATATTGAGTTGATTTGATAAACAAAAAGAGGGTTGTGGCATTCCCCATATTGATAATGAACAAAGGTGGTCGAGGCATTCCCTCAATTTGATGGAATTGTTAGGGCACGATTATAAGCTTGCATGCGTAAAGGTATGACGATACCTATGGTGTGCCTTGAAGTGTAATTCCATGGTTTAATAAGAGGGTTATGTGAAACTTCTTTTAATTGGGCTTAATGGGAGTTATGTAGCTAAACCGTGAAGGTGTGAAACTTGAAGGATTTGTCATGACCCAAACCAGGGCCTTGCCGTGACGGGTATCTCAAGTTCCACGTGGACCGGAGATCATCCCCCAAAACTAACAAAACCAACACACTACATTCAAAGTAGACTGAATTTCAAACAAATAACAAGATAAGAGAATATTGCCTTAAAGAAGTAAAAATAAGTCTACAACCAAAACCAACCGATATCACCATCAATGACAATACCAATACTATTGACACCAATACCGACATCGCACATACCAATAGTATTCTGACAAAGCCTATAATCAAAACCAAAAAATATCCAGATGGGACATGCTACCGATAATAGCCGAAATCCAAACCTCAGGAAAAATCAAAATATAAATGAACCATAAACATGAAATGGGGTCTTCTGAAGTATGGAAGCTCAACACTTTAATCTTACTCGCTAGCGGATCTCAAATCCAAGTCACTGAGTAGGAGGATTAGAAGTATGAACAGTACCTGCATCACATGGGGATACAACACTCGAATACGGTTAGTGGTTGGAGCACTTAGCTTGTAACTCATCGATAAGGATAACATAATAACGTGATCAACGGTTTAAAATTCAATAAAAGACATTGCACATATTCAATGTATAATCATATACACATATATATAACATGTCGGGAGAGGGGGAAAGGCTTATTATGCTTTCAAAATTTTAGCTTGGATTTTATAGCTCAACTATCATATTATAGTAGCCACGGGCTATATGGGCCTCAACTATTATTCTCTGGTCAGGCCCAGTGCATGTAACTTTACAAATCAGAGAATAATCTCAGATATATGATCATGGGGGACTCAAACCTGCCTAATCATGAAATAATAATAAGGGGGACTTGAACCTCCCTGGTCGCTTTGAACCCCGCATCGGCAAATGCGGTTTCTAGTATTAGTCACTTAAACCTCCACTTTCACGACTCAGCTACACAACCCATATTAAAGCATAATTAAATCAATTATCTCACATACCAATTCATTTAAACACAATCCATATTAAGGTATACAATGTTAGTATCATCATACCAACTACCCCTGCAAGATAACACATTATGCCAAAACAATTTCCAATAACTTGGGTAGAAACACTCTATTTTTGTCCATTAATACATATTGGGTAACACTGGCTCCCTTTGTTCATTAAATCATTACCATAGTTAGGACAAAGCATTAATTCAAAAGCATAATTCAACTTGTGACAATATCATTCTCATTGATAATTTCACAAATGGGTTGAGAGCATACCATTATCAAAGCCAAAATTATCAAATTTGGGGTTTAACCACGACCCCTCAATTAAATCACCATTCCCATGAACCCATATGTGCAAAACCATAATGAAAACATGCATAGTCCCAATGTAAACCATAGAAACAATATTCAATGATATGCATTCAAAACCCCCCAACCTTGGTTTCAAAACCACCATTAATGGTTCATAAACAATGCTTTAAACATATGCTTTTAGTAAACTAACAATGAGGGAAAAATAATATGCCTGAATTACGAAGAATCACAGAGCAAAATTGAATCTTGGACCTTTAGATAACCAAATGGCTTAAAACCTAGCATGCCTTGCTTGAGAAGATTTAGAGAGGACAAAGAAGATGTTTAATCTTGTAAAGTGTGCAATGAATGACAAAAAAGTGTTATATGAACGTGGGGTCTTAAGGATTTTAATTGGGAAATGTTCAAAGTGCCCCCAGCTTAAAGCTATAAGAAGATACACGTGGTTATGAGTCGACCCCTTGACTCAAGGCCACAACATACGACTCGTACCCTTGAGTCGTGAACAAGACAGTGAGTTAGACACCATACACTGCCACTTTACAACTCCATAATCCCACTCATGAATTGATCATACAAGTCGTATGGTTTAGTCATATCCAAGACAGAACCCAAAAGGTTAGACATTGGACAACATAAGACTGAAACCTACCATTCATATCATAGTCTCACGACTCGTAGTAAGCCACTCTACTAAGAGCAGAACCTAGAAAAATTTACACTTGTCTTGTTTCGACTTGGGTCCCTAGACCCATAACCACACCATATAATTTGCATGATGAGTCGTCAATACGGCAGTAAGCACGAGGCTCAAGGAATATTCAAGGGCCAAAAATCTAGGGTTGTTCAATTCTCCCTCACTTTGATCATTCGTCCTTGAATGATGGGCCAAGGTAATTGTAAGCACGATTTGACATATATTCCCCCATTCTTACCTTTAACAACTTGTAAAATAAATATTCCATGGAAATCAATCTTTCCTTTAACAAAGTCAGAAAGTAAGAGATTAAGAATAACACATACCTTAGCCACGATAATCCGTAGTCGAAAACAAGAATGTATACTTGGAATTCATGTCCTATTCAGCTTCCCAAGTAGCCTCTTTAACCTTGTGGTTCCTTCATAGAACCTTTACCAAAGCTATGTTCTTCGTCTGCAACCGACAAAATTATTGATTCAAAACCTCAACCAGGACCTATTCATATGATAGGGAATCCAACCTTGATAGGCACAATTAATGATGGACCACCCAAACACTTTCTCAACATGGACACATGGAACACTGGATGAATGAAGCTCAAACTCGGAGGTAACTCCACTTCATACACAACATTACCAAACATCTTTAAAATCAAGTACGGCCCAATATATTAGGGACTGATCTTTCCCTTCTTCCCAAGCCGCATCACTCCCTTCATAGGATACATATTCAAGAACACCCAATCACTTACCTCAAACTCTAACTCCCTATGCCTCACATCCACATAAGATTTTTGGCGACTTTAGGAAGCTCTAAGTCTATCCTAAATTTCCTTCACCTTCTCTATCTCTTGGTGAATTCAATCTGGGCCAAACATCTCTGCGTCACCAACCTCGAATCACCCAATAGGATAGCTTCATCTCCTACCATACAATACCTCAAACAGAGCCATCCTAATACTAGAGTGGTTACTATTATTATATGCAAACTCTATAAGAGGAAAATGATCAACCCAACTATCACCATAGTCAATCACACAAGCATGAAGCATATCTTCCAATGTCTGGATAGTCCTTTCCATTTTCCATCCAAATAATAGTGGAAAGCAGTAATAAGCATTATCTTAGTTCCCAAACCTCTCTGAAAAAAATACAAAAAAATACGATGGGAACTGAGTACCGCGATTCAAAATAATAGAAACAAGCGCCCCATGCAATTTCACAATATCTTGGAGGAACAACTTCTCATAATCCTCTCTCGAATAATTCATCCTCACTTGCAAGAAGTCAGTAGACTTATTTATCCTATCCATGATGACCAAAATCAAATTAAACTTATTCTGAGACTAAGGAAGATCGGTAACTAAATCCATATTGATTAATTTCCACTTTCACGTAGGTAACTCAATTTCTTGAGTTAACCCACCGGGCCTCAAGTGCTCCACCTTAAAGTGTTGACACACCATGCATTTAGTTACAAAATTAGAAACATATCACTTTATATGGTTCCACTAATAGATCTCCTTAAGGTCATGATATTCATCAAACTGGGATGAATGACATAACGTGACGCATGAGCCTCAGCCAAAATCTTTTCTTTCAACCCATATACATTGGGAACACATAATCTGCCTTGGTACCTCAAGATACCATCTCCACCAATCTCAAAATCCACAACCTTTTGCTATCCCACATCCCTCTTAATTTACATTGAGATATGATCCAAGTACGTGCTTGTCCTTTATTTCAGCAACAAGGGATGACTTCGCCACCTTTTGCACAAACAGACCTCCATCATTAGAGTCTAAGATACAAACTCAAAGGTTACACAAACGGTGAATATCTTTCACCAACTCTCTTTTATACTCATCCATATGAGCTAGAATCCCCATAGATAACCTGGTAAGAGCATCAACAACCACATTAACTTTACATGGGTGATAGTGGAGACCCTGTCATAGTCTTTTAGTAACTCAGGCCACCTTCTCTACCTAAGATTCAACTCCTTCTAAGTGAATACATATTACAGAATCTTATGATCATAAAAGATATCCATATGGACTCCATTCAAATAATGACACCAGATTCAATACGATCACCACAGCCAAAAACTCCAAGTCATGAGTCGGATAATTCTTCTTATAAACTTTGAGCTGCCTAGAAGCTTAGTCCACTACCCTACCATGCTGCATCAACACACAACCAAGTCCTACAAGGGACTCATTACAATAAAAAACAAAACCATTAGTACCTTCAGGAAGACTCAAAACCAGAGCTGATGTCAACTTTTTTTTCAACTTCTCAAAACTAACCTCACAAGTGTCAAACCACAAAAACTTCACCTTCTTCTAAGTCAATTTAGTCAGTGAGGCAGCTATAGTCGAGAAAATCTCTACAAATCTCCTATAGTAATCGCTAAACCCAAAAAGCTCTAAATATTGATTGGAGTCATGGGACTAGGCAACCTCTTAACCACTACAACTTTATGTGGATCCACCATGATACCTTCACTAGAAATAACATGAACCAAAAAGGTAATGGCCTTCAACCAGAATTTGCACTTCAAAATTTAGCATACAAATGCTGGTTCAACATGATACAAAGGTGATAAACATGATCTGCTTCACTTTTGGAATACACCAGAATATCATCTATAAACTTAATGATGAACAAATCTAGAAACTAAGAAAAAACCCTATTCATCAAGTTCATGAATATTGCTGGGGCATTGATAAAACCAAAAGACATGACTAGGAACTCATAATGACCAAACCGGGTTTGAAAGAAAGTCTTAGGGATATCCACCTCCTTAATCTTTAACTGATAATACCCGAATCAAAGATATATCTTAGAAAAAAATATAGCACTCTGAAGCTGGTCAAATAAATCATTAATTTAAGGAAGAGGATATTTGTTCTTTACTATAACCCTATTCAACAGATGATAATCAATACTCACCCAAAAGGAACCATTCTTTTTACGTATGAACAAAATAGGAGCACCCCATAGAGACATACTAGGGTGGATAAAAACCTTGTCTAATTGATCTTTTAAATATTCCTTGAGTTCTTTATACTAGGTTAGATCCATCCTATCTAGGGGAATAGAGATAGGACGAGTGTTTGAAATAAGGTCAATACCAAAATCAATCTCCCGATCAAGAGGGAAACAGGATCATCATCAAGAAAAGCCTCGAGAAATTCACTAACCATGGGAACGGATTTGAATAAAGGACCCTCCAACTTGGAATCTTTAACCCATATTAAACGATATAGAAATCCCTTGGAAATCAACTTCCAATCTCTGAGATATGACATAAACTTTCCCTTAGGCATAAGAGAACCCCCTTCCCGCTCAATGATCGACTCATTAGGGAATTTAAACATAACTTTATGGGTCCGACAATATAAGAAGGAATAGCATGAGCGCAACCAATCCATCCCTAATATGACATCAAAATTAACCATTTCTAACTATATCATATCTACCAGAGTTTCTTTACCACCGACAGATACCACATAACCCCTATTGACTCTTATAGTAACCACAGAGTCACCCACCGAGGTTGAAATAGAAAAGGGATCAGGAATACACTTGGGACCAAAACCAAAATGCATAGCCATAAATGGGGTCACATAAGAAAGAGTAGACCCCAGATCAATCAATTAATACACATCACGAGAAAAGAGTCATAATATACCAGTAATGACATCGAGAGATGCCTCAGAGTCTGGGCGGGTAGCAAGAGAATACAAATGATTTTGGCCAGTATTAGTATGAGAAGTAAAATCTATACCCTTTGGTGCAGGACTAACAAAATGGTAACAAAAATCTTATATTCCCTAGAAGCAACCTTAAAAAGACAATCCCTCTGCAAGTGACCACTTTGACTTTATTTGAAACACCTATTCCTTTCTTCTTCACAAAACCCATGGTGCATTTGTCTACAAAATGCACAAAGAAGATATGATAGAGTGGACTAAGCCCCACCAACCTAAAATTGGGTGCCCTTCACGCTATATCTATTGTCATGCTAAGAACGACTTTTACCCTATGGCTTTGGATAAGGAGCACTAGCAATAGAATAAGAACCAGAACTCCCCTACTTTTCTTAGACCACTTTCCCTCATCTCTACTACCTTGCTGATGACCTCTACCCTAAATGGAAAATCTAAACCTCTTATTATACCTCTCCCTAAAGTTAGCCTACTTTTTCTTCTCTTTCTTGACTTGCAAAATATACACGACCAATTTGGATATGTCTATATCCTTGATCAATTAGGAAACCTTACTTTCTAGAATCAAATCAAGGGACAATCTAGAAGCAAACTTTCTTATTTTTGCCCTCATGCTAGACACTAACAAAGGAGCATATAAGGACAACTGATAGAATTTAAGTGCATACTCTTTGACTGTCATCCTACCTTGCTTCAGATTAATAAACTCTTCTGCCTTTTCCTTTCTCACCTCCTTAGGATAGAAGTTGTCCAAAAAAGCACTAGAGAAATCATTCCATAGGATTGACTTAGCATCGTCACCCCTAGACTATTCCTATTCCTCATACCATTAGTGCTACATCTTTCAGTTGATAGGTAGCAAATTTGACACCCTCCAAATTTATAGCATGCATAACATGGAGGAACTTCTCCATTTCATCAATAAAATGTTAAGGATCCTCCTCAACCTTAACACTAATAAACACTGGAGGGCTCAACCTCATAAATTGGCCAATCCTTGTGGCCTCAGAAGATGGTGTAGTGAAAGCTATATGCTCTGACTGCGAAGCTACTAATTGAGCCAGAATAGAAATAGACTAACAAAATTCCACATTCATCACATCATCCTGAGAAGCTTGGGGTGGACTAGAGGGGATCGACAGAACTCCAGGAGGGTAATCAGGTACTGGACCCGTAGATTGGGTTTATACCCCATAAGTAGGGTATGTCTCATCAGTATTGTCCCCAAGTGGGACAGAGGAGTTTCCATGAGCTTTATATCATGGGGGAGGCATGATTTGTCACGAAAACAAATAGGAATTAGAGGGACTTAAGACATTATACTCTTATGTCTTGAATAAAACCATAAGAAAGAGAAATATTTCTAAATATCTAGTAGCCTGCCCCTTATAAGTTTTGCTTGATACACACCCATAAAAGAGACTCTACTCGACACAACTTTATTAGACAGCTATTGATATAAAATCTAGGCTCTGATACTAACTTTGTCACGACCCGAACCAGGGCCTGGCCATAATGGGATCTCAAGTCCCACTTCGATAGTAGATCACCCCTAAACCTAACAAAACCAACACACTACATCCGAAGTAGATAAATTTTGAACATATAACAAGATAAGAGACTATTGACTTAAATACATTAAAATAAGTCTACAACCAAAAATAACCGATGTGGGCATCAATGCCAATAGTAATACCAATACTGACACTAATACCAAAATCACCCATATCAACAGTAGTCTGACAAAGCCTCTAATTAAAACCAAAGAATATCCACATTCCCCCAACTATAGCCAAAAAATAAACCCAAGGGAAAATCAAAATGTGAAGGAACCATAAGCATAAAACAGGGTCTTCTAAAGTATGGAAGATCACTACTTCAATCTGACTCGTAGCTCATCTCGAATCCAAGTCACTAAGCACGAGGAGTAGAAGTATGACCAATCCCTGCATCACGTGAGGATACAGTGTTCAAAGATGGTTAATGGTTGGAGTGATAGCATATAAATCAGGGATAATGATAACATAATAACATGGTCAATAGTTTAAAATTCATACAAAGCCAGTGCACATAATCAATGCATAAATATATACATATATATATAATATCGAGATAGGGAATAAGGCTTATTATGCCTTCAAAACTTTAAATTGGCTTGTGTAGCTCAAGCATCATATTATAGTATATATTGGCCCCATCTCTCACCCCTAGTCGGTCCCTAGTGCATGTAGCCAAATGAATCGGAGAATAATATCATATATATGCATATGGTAGACTCGAACCCTCTAACATATACTGTGACTTAATCACCTAATCATATAATGATTTACAAGGGACTCGAACCTCCCTAATAATAAAATAATAATAAGAGAGACTCAAACCTCCCTGGTCACTTTGACCCCCATATCGGCAAACGCGATTTCTAATATTGGCTGCTCGGACATCCACTTTCATGACTCATCTACACAACTCTTATAAAAGGCCAATTAAAATAATTTTTACACATTCCCATAAATTAAAACACATTCCACATTAAGGAAAACAATGTTAGTATCATCATACTAACTATCTTTACAAGATAACACATTATGCCAAAATAATTTCCATTTACTTTGGGAGAAAACTCCCATTTTGTTAATTAATACACATTGAGGAACACCGACTCCCTTTTTTCGTTAAATCATTACATGGTTATACCAAAGCCTTAGTTCAAAAATATAATTCAGCTTGTGACTATATCATTCTCATTGACAATATCACAAATAGGTTGAGGGCATGCCGTTATCGGAGCCAAAATCATTAAATTTAGGGTTCAACCATGACCCTAAAATTAAATCACCATTTCTATGCACCCATATGTGCAAAACCATTATTAAAACATGCATAATCCAAGTTTAAACCATAGAAATAATATTTAATGATATGCATTAAAAATACCTCAAACTTGGTTTTAAACCACCATTAATGGTTAATGAACAATGCTTTAAACATATGCTTTTAGTAAACTAACAATGAGGAAAAAGTAACATGCCTAAATTATGAAGATTCACAAAGAGAAATTGACTCACGGACCCTCAGGTAACCAAATAGGTGAAACCCTAGCTTGCCTTGCTTGAGAAGATTTAGAGAGGATAAATAGGATTTTTAATCTTGTAAAGTATGGAATTAATAACCAAAAAGTGTTATATGGACGTGGGGTCTTAAAGAGTTTTAGTGGGAAATGTCCAAAGTGCCCCCAGTTTAAAAATGTAAAAAACCGCATGTGGCTACGAGTTGACCCGTAGACTCATGGCCATAATATACGACTCATACCCTTGATTCATCACCAATAAAATGAGTTGGAAACCCATACACAATCCATATTATGACTCCATAATCCCACTCATGACCTGATCATATGACTCGTATGGTCTAGTCATATCCAAGATAGAACCCAAAAGAATTAGTTACTGGATAATATATGATTCAACCCTATCACTCATAACATGGTATAATGACTCATAGTGAGCCACTCTTACTCAGGACAGAACCTAGATAATTCCATACTGATTTGGTTTCGACTTGATTCCCTAAACCCATAACCATACCATACAACTCGCATGGTGTGTCATTAATAGGGCAGTGATTTCAAGGCTCAAGGAATTTTCAAGGGCCAAAAATCATAGGTGTTTAGGAATTATACTAGAAAATCATGTTTTCCAATATGAGGGATGGTCTTGATGACCCTGTGCATGACTCACATTGTTGATATATTTATAACTAGGATTGACGTGTGGTCGGGGTGTTCCCTAGTCTTCCTTAATACCTCAATTCGTGCAGCTAACACACACAGAGGACCTTTCACCAGGGGGAACTGAACCAATATACCCCTTATTTTCCTTTTATGATGGTTGAGCTACATAGTCCAGGCTAAGGTTTTACTTGCATGCTAAGCCCTATTCCCTACCCCAACATAATTATATATATCTATGTACACTGTGTACCTATTTATTTTGCTGTGGTTTTGACTTGGTATTAATTTATCCTTTATCCCAGAGTTAAATGTTAGCACTCAACCAACTAATCATTTCTAAACACTGTATCCCCATATAATTCAGGCACCAAAAATTCTTTTACTTTTCTTGCACAGGGATAAGTGATTGTTGGATAGGCTCGTGAGTCATCTTAAAGTTATGAGATTTTATAATTTGTAAGACTTTATTTAATGTTTTGGTTTCTCATTGTCATAGACTACTTTTTTATTTTGGTTTCATCTATAGTCGGAGGCTTGTCCCTAAATAGAATATTGTTGGTTATTAGAAAGATTTTTTTGGATAATATGGACTGGTTATTGGTCATTGATATATCTTAGATTTCTTGAGCTTACATTTATTTTATCTTGTTATTTGTTCAAAATTCATCAACTGTTAGTGTATATTATTTTGTTTAACTAAGCAAAGGGGGTGGTCCCTGATCTATAGCTGAATTAAGATACTAGTCATGGACAGGCCCTGGTGTGAGTTGTGACAAAGTTTGTATTAGAGCCTAGGTTCATGATCAATTGGATGTCCTCAGACACCTATCATTTAGAGTTTATTTTATGCGTGTGTAGTGTGCCCACTTATAATAAAGAGGCTATGAAGAATTTAGGAATGCTTTCCTTTCTTATTATCTAATTTTTTAGGCTATAGAGTTGAAGGACTTGAAAACTCTCTAACCTCCAGCTAATCGCATTGCAGATCATGAATGCTCAAAGATTTGATGCTTATAGAGGCTCATCTATTCATCTTAAGTGCAATATGGATGGAACCCATCCTATTTTTAGGGTACAAGTCTGGTCAAGGGTCCCTTCTTTGAATTTTCTTTTTGAAGTTTCATCGATCCCCATTAATCCTTAATCAGATGGTTACACTCATGCTCAGTCACCTTAAAGTGATAATTCTAGTGTCGAGTTCTGCCATTCTATTTATTTGTTAACACATATAGTGGCCTCTCAGTCATATCAGTCTGGTCTCATTAGTGGGAGGAGAAATTAGGAAAAAGTGAGAGATAGATAGAGTGAGAGAATTAGATATTCAGAGTAGGAGAGGTGTCAAAAATATAGTAATTGAGATGGTAGGTAGGGGATCAAGTATAGGAATTAGGGGAGTTCCAGTAATTGTTTGTGCTCCTTATCTTAGGTATTCTGGTGATCGTCTCTCTTGGGTCAACAATGGGTTTGAGGAATAGGGAGGGGCAAATTTTTCGCTAGTAGAGCTCAGTAAGCCCCACCCTATCTTCCTTGTTAGTTTCATGGTCTGTTGTATTATGGATAGTCTCACAATAAGAGGAATTGGTGTTATAAATTTGGTTATCTTGGTCACATGCAGTGGGAGTGTCTTTCTACGGTTTCTACTAGATCTAATAAGGTTTCAATTTCTACTTCTTTATCCCCGACACTAAAGGGTGCTACTTCTAGTATCAACATTGGTCAGAACTATCTCTACACTTTTGCCACCCATTAGGATTATGAGGTATCTCCTAATGTTCTCACTGGTACATTATAAATTTTCTCTCATAATAGTATTGTCTGCTTAATTTGGGGTCTACTCTTTCTTATGTGACCCTATACGTGGTTGTATAGTTTGGTTTCAATCCCAAGTGCATTTTTGATCCCTTTTATAAGTCTACCTCGATAGGTGATTCTGTTATGGCTAAAAAGATATATACGGGTTATGTGGTATCTATCCATGGTTGGGAGACATTGTTGGATCAGATAGAGTTTTGATATATTAGACTTTGATTTCATTTTGGGGATAGATTGGCTTCACTAGTGCTATGGTTTTCTTGATTGACGGACCAACGGGGTCAGTTTCTAGTTCCCAAATAATCCCATGATTGAGTAGAAGGGTAGTTCCCTAGTATCTAAGTAAAGGTTCATTTCATATCTTAGAGCCTTGAAATTGATTTCTAATAGGCGTCTTTATAATTAATTTTGGGGTAAGGATTCTAATTGTGAGGGTGCCACTTTGCAATCTATTCTTATGGTTAGTAAGTTCCCTGAAGTGTTCCTTAATGACCTCTTGGTATTCCTTCAGATAGGGAAATATACTTTGGGATTGATCTTATTCCAGATACCCATTCTATCTCTATCCTTCCCTATAAGATGTCTCCTATTAATTTGAATGAACATAAGGAGAAGTTGAAAGATCTTTTTAATAAGGGTTTTATCCATCCCAATTTATCTCCATGAGATTCTTCTATAATTTCATTAGTGAGAAAGTTGGGTTCCTTTGGATATGTATGGATTATCGATAGTTTAATAGGGTTATTATGAAGAAGAACATGTTGGTGAATCATAGTTAAGTCAAATAATTAATTTAGGGTGACCTCACTATTTGATGGACTAGCATATTATGTAGAATTCTTTGTTAGTAGTGCACGATTATTACCAGAAACTAAGTTTAAGTTCTAGAAGTCGATTGTGGTAATGAAAGTGTAACTCAAGAAGAGTGATGCGCGAGTCATAAGAGTAAATTATCAGGTTTAATTTGATGTGTAGAAGAGATTAGGTTGATTAATAACTTGTGAATTAGGTTAATTGATAACTTATGAACTAGAGAGTGGGTAATTGTGAGATATACTGGAGGTCTATTGTTGAGAAATTTTGTTAAGACATTGAATTAGGGCTAAGTCATTTAGTGGAGAAGAGTATTAAGTTTATACAAATATGCTAAACCCCTGGTGGCATCTTGTTAGATAAGATTTTTAGTGTGTAGATGCCAGGTGCGCCTAGTTCATGTTATTGAGTGTCATAATATGGAAAAGTCTAGGGAGTTTAATATGGTTCCTTTACGAGTTAAAGTAAGGAGAACATAGATAGACAATGTGAGCCCTTGGTGTAGTTTTTAGAATTGTATTAAGTTGTGAGGTTATGCAAATAGAGGTTTGATGCTAGTATACTAAGGAGTGAAAAAGTGTGGAAGTGCATACTTCTGAGTGGGTGCCTCACAGGGTAATATATTTTGCTACAGAGGCTTGCAGAAATTAAGATTTGTATCCCTGAAGGCTAGTGTCTTCATACATAGATGTCCGGATGGTGAACTAATTTTGATCTTAAATTTTCTCATGGTGGTGAGTTTCATGGAAGAGTTATGATAAATCTACTGTCTTCTAGCAAATTCCTTCTACTTTGGTCTAAGTGTACATTTTACCAATGTCATACATATTAAGATTGTGCCTATGCCTAAGGTATGAGATTCTCTATGAAACCTATGCCCATGCTACAACCCGTGAACTAGAAGCGAGAACAATTCTCGGAAATCCAAGCTTCCAAGTATTCAAACTCTAGGGTATGACACTCATGATCCATAAAGTCATGTCTCACTTTTTACGTAGTTCTAAGGGACTATGCCTTCTATTTGCTACTGATTAATTTTATGTCATATCCTAGCTCAAAGTGATGCTATTTATGCAGACTCGTGACTATTCACAATCCTAAAAAATGAGAGGGAATAGTTCAAGCGGCAATTCCTATATTATTTCTTAAATATATAAGTCTCAGCTTCATGTTATATGACCTATGATTTTTGCACTCGTGTTTCTCACTATGCCCAATCCAAGGAACTCATTCTATGTTATATTTAGGTGGAGATGACCCTTTATCCATGATATAGGTGGTTTCTATGAATTATTCTATGCCTAGTATATCGTGTATTATTTTATAGGTCTCACCTTGATAGTATGATTGATAGATATCATAATTTAGAAGTTACTCGGCCATTCTTGATGTTTGTGCTCTAGTTCTGTAGTGACCCTTCTTTTGGTAGTATGGTAGTGCCTATGGAAGTATAGTAATGCTTTAGATAAAGGAGCGGATGTAAAACTATAGATAAGGATGGAAGAGTAAGATGGACTTTTTTAATGTGAATTAATTAAGAAGGGGATATGGGGTGAAACCTTTTTGATAGTTATCAAAGTTGTGAAATCCATGAAGTTCATGTAGTAAAGATGGGTGCAAATAGTGTGACTGATAGATACAAACTGTGGTGATATGTGGCTAGTACTCCTCGATTTAAGACTTAAGGTTGTTCTGCTATAAAGATAAAATAGAGTTGTATTACTAGAGGGGTATGATGTAGGGTCCCATGTCTTATGTTAGCTCCTTTAGATCTGAGTTAGGCCTTGGCATATAAGAAATATGCAAATATACTCAAGACATTGTAGTTATGTGTTTTGCAGGGAAATTAGGAGATTGAAATATTTGACTGTTGTGTTCATAGCTAAGAGAATAGTGGAAATGCATAGTTATAGTTAGGAGTTATTAGATTCCTTACCTGGGGTGGAAGAAGTCACTTGAGAAGCGAGAGAGGACATAAAGTCCAAACATCCATTTTTGTTCCCCACTTTTGGTAATCGTGCTTAAGGTATGTGTTTTCCTTAACATCTTTGTTTTCTGAATTTGTTAATAGAAAGTGTGGTTGTGTTACTATGTTAAATCATGCTAATTGATTCCTTGACTCATTATTTGGGGAAGAATGATCCTAGGAGGTAGAGAATGTAACACCTTGGAATTTGGTCCTTGGAAAATTCCCGATCTTTGAGCTTACTGCCCAACCTACGACTAACCTTACTTGTCATATGGTGTCATTAAATGTCATGGGAAAAATGTTGTAGGTGACCAGTGAAGGTGGCCTTTATTTTTGCCCTGGAAATAACTTGACCTAAAAAAACGTAAAGACTCATGATGATTCATAGTGTTCTAATCACAAGGAGACTAGTGTGTTTCCTAAACTCTCTGACCAGAGTATGGCTAGGATATAATGAACCGTATAGACTCTTTACAAGTTGTATGGCCCCTTTTGTAGCCAAACTAGTATGGTAGTCCGTTGATTTTGTTGTGACTAACACTTCTCTATATGAGTCGTAATATGTCATTAAGAGTTCTATGACTCTAATCGTAGTCAGACTAGTGGAGGGTGTCACATCTTTCTATTCAAGACTATGACTCCTAGTGACAAGACATAATGTATCCTCTTGAGTCATAGGGTGACCCTTAGTCAAGAGCAACAACTTTTTAGCTTTCAACTAGGGGGACTTTGTACCTTTCCCCTTTTTTGTAATAATAAACCATAACTTAAAACCTTATTCAAGGCCCCATTATCATCCATAATACAATCAAAACAACTCTCAAAACTTTCTCAAATTCTATTAATCAATATCACTTAAGGATCCTCAAGGTTGGCAATTAGCTTCCAAGGGTTGAATTCTCTCCATAATTGTGATACTGTAAGCCATGTGACTCTACCTTTAAAATTATTATCCTTCAAGCATATGTATTAAATTATTATTGATGTGAAATTTAATGTGGGTTTTAACATGGGTTGAGGGCTTTGGCATGTTTGGTTCTTAAATTATTTTACCGTGATTTATTATACATTGGTTGTGTTTTATCAACGGGTTTTAAACTAATTGAGTGCGTGGATGTGCAATTGGAATAGGGGTCAAGGAATTCCCCTAACTTGATGATTTTGGTATTAAAATTTGTTTGAAAACTTTGTTCCCTCAAACTACTTTTGGCCTTGGTTTAAAATATGGTTTTTCACATGATTTGACATTACTTACCCATACTATTGTACTGTATAAATTGTTAAAAGGGTTAAACATGGATTTTGAAGGCCTTGTTGGCCGTGTTTTGACTGAAATTGAAACCTCGGTGGTCAAGGTAATCCCCCGAGTTGATTTGATAAATAAAAAGAGGGTCATGGCATTGTCCCTATTGATTTAATGAACAAATAAGGTTGAGACTTTCCCCTAATTTAATGGAATTGTAATGGAATCATTATGAGTTTGCAGGCAAATACCTGTAGTGTGATATTATGTATAATTTCATGGTTTTATAAGAGGGTTATTTGAAACTTGTTTTAATTTGGTTTAAGAGGTTACTTAGCTAAGACGTGAAGGTGTGAGTCTTGAAGGACAAATATAGAGAACTCATGTTAGTCTACGTGAGGGTTACTCTTGATGACCATGGGCATAGTTCACACTATTGATATATTTGTATTTAGGTTTTACATGGGGTCAGGGCATTTCCAGGTCTTTATTAACAGCTCTGTTTCATGTGGCTAAAATGTACTGGGTCCCTTTCAGAAGGGGGAGTTGAACCCATATAGCCCATGGGTGCATTTTATGACGGTTGAGTTACATAGTCCAGGCTAAGGTTTCACTTGCATTCTAAGCCTTGTTCCCTACACAAGCATTATATATATATATATGTACACTGTCTATATGTGGATTTTAATTTGGTTTTGACTTAGCTTTAATTTATCCTTTATCCCATAGTTACATGCTAGATTTCAACCCACTAACTGTCTTGGGATATTGTATCCCCACACGATATAGGCACCGAATATACTTTTACTTTTCCTGCGGGGATATGTGATCATTGGATTGGTTTGTATGTCAGGTTTAATTTGTGAGCTTCCATATTTCAGAAGATTTCATTACATGTTTTAGTTTCTCATTATCATAGACTACTTCTTTGATTATGGTTTGAGCTATAGCTGGGGGATTTTCCTGACGTAGATGACCTTCAATTATTAGAAGGATTTTATGGATACTATGGACTAGGTATTGGTTATTGATATATCTTAGATTCCTTGAGCTTACGTTTATTATATCTTTTTATTTGTTCGGAATTCATCCGTTACTAGTGTATATTTCTTTGTTTAATTATGCAAAGGGGGTGGTCTCCAATCCACGACAAATATGAGATACCCATCACGGTCAGGCCCTGGTTCGGGTTGTGAAACCTATATATATGTATGAATGTGTGCATGCGGTTTTGACTAATTTTGGATGTGGCATTATGTTATCACCTTCCCTGAGTTACATGACAGTGCTTATCCCACTGACCATCCTAGAATGATACATTTTTTTATGATATAGGTTCCAATGACTTTTCTATTTCTCCTGTGAAGTGCTAGGTGGTTGAGCATGTCTATTTAGTTGTTGTGAAGTATCAAGCCTCCATCCTTCAGAAGCCCTTATCATTTTATTATTCTTTCTTTATTGAATCAGTACTTTTAGATTCTTTTTATTCATAGTCGGGGGCATGCCCCAACATAGTTGTTATTTGGGTTTTAGAGGATATTGCGGACAAGTGTGGGTTGGATGTTGTTTGGGATCTTAGTCTTCATTATGTTATCTATTCATCTTCTTATTACTATTTGATTGGCTTCCATTTTATCTTGATTGTTATTATTGTGCTCTTGAGGTTAGGTTAAGGGGGTGGTCTCCAGTACATGGTGGGCTTGAGATACCCGTCACTGCCGAGCCCTAGTTCAAGTTGTGAAAAGATCTATATTAGAGCATAATTTAGATTTGCTGGGTGTCCACAGAGTCATGTTGAGTAGAGTCATTTTTATTGGTTTACGACATGCCACAATTATAAGGAAAAGGCTAAAAGGAATTTAGGAATGTTTCTATTTCTTGTGTTCTATTTTAAGCTATAAAGTTTAGTGCTATGAAACTTCTCTAACTCTTAGCTTCCTCTCATTTCAGATCATGCCTCCCCGAAGATCTGAGGTTCATAGAAACTCTACTGGGAACTCTATTCCACCATAGGATAATATGGAGGGAACTTGCACTATTTATGGAGTGCAGACCCGATCTAGGGTTCTTGCTCTTGATTGTGCTGCTCACATAGATTTCTACCTGTCCCTACTAATCCTCCTCGAGCTTTCTGTACTGGTGACACTTATTCTTAGTTGCCTCAGGGAGATATCTCTAATGCGAAGTTTATCAATCTATTCATATTCTTACTCACTTAATGGCATCATAGTCTCATCAGTCTAATCGTGTTGTTTCTATTTGATACGGGAAAACAACGGAAACACGAAACAACTCCAAAACAGTCCACTAATCTTAAGGATTTGAGGACTAAGATAGAGACCACTCTCGGATTCACTACAACAACAACAATACGAGATAACAACAGTGTATTTGAAACCAAAAACAACAGCAACACAATGATAACAAGATGAACATAATGAGAACAAATTTCAAATTTAAGGACACAAAACAGTCAACTATTAATCTACAAAGTGCAATAAGATAAAGATAGATAGATAGACCAAATGAGGGAATAATATTAATAACCCAAGAATTGTTACACCCTTGGACCTTTAACACTACACACAACACTAACCTATCTCCTACGTAGGCACAAGAGGGATCTCGATTTCTCAAGGACCAACGTTTCCAAGCTTGAATCCAACATGAGCAATTCCACACTCAAGTTGATTTACCTAGTTACAATTTCAGATTTGTGCCTCAAGGAGAGAGGCCTTGTCTTTCAATGTTATACAACATTCATCATCATCAAGATCCAATGAATGAATCCTTAGAAGGTTGTATTTATAGTGTATTACAAGAATAGTGTGAAATGTCTAAAATGACCCCTTAGTCAAAGTCTACAAGTGGGCTCCCTTGGAGTGCATTGTATGGACTGATTTTGGAGCCTAGTTAGGCCTTCCTTTGCACTTCACATGTAGGCTCCAAGTCTTGGGTTCATTTACTCTCGCACTCACCCACCTCCGTGGTCGTACCCGTATCATCCTTCCCTTCTTGAAAAGGATTTGACCTCGAATCCGTACCTTGCAAAATCAAGAGAAGACAAATAAGCACACATCTTCATGACATGAGGGGTTAGGATTAGCAAAAATAACACACCACATACCATGCAAAGGTGGGACAAACTTGGAGTATACCCACGGGCCCTTTGTGTTGAACATGAAAACCTTAGTATAAATGGCACAAAGGAAGAGGTCATCATCAATAAAAAGAGAAAAGGAAGAACCTTGCCTTCCTTTATTAGCATCCACAATTAAACATTGCTTGTCATCTTGACCAAGCATCAAGTAGGAAGTGTAGAAATTCCCACATTCCCGAAGGGTGCCGGGGTCAAATGGGCGAAGTAGCCAAGGGTCTAAGTGGAGGTTAGCCCTTCCTTCCCCTAGAATGTCACTCCCACATCCATGTATGACATTTACCTTTAAGAGAAGACTAACATTCAAGAATAGAGAGACACAGCCTAGAAGTCCTACCTTAAAAAGACATATGCCATCATTTACAACGTTTCCATACACATGATCTCTATGAACAAAACTACTAGCAAGGATTTTACCACAGAAGATGTTCAAAGAGCCACGTGCACCAGCAAGATCAACTCTATAAAAACCATCACTAACTTGAGATTTTTTAAGCACGCCACGCATATGCTCAAGTAGTGCAATAAATTCATGAGTAAGTTGATCTTCATTCACATCCTCACTAGTTGTTAGAAACTCACATACCAAAGTAGACTCACCTTGGTTCGTACAAGGGTCAACTAGTGTGTGAGTACTCTTGTCAATTGGTAATAGAACCTTGTTCAAGTTATAAGGCCTAGCTCTATATGGACATAAATCATTTTTACAAGAAGAATCAATTTCATCATCTAAAGGATCTACTAGTGCTTGCATACTTACAACAAGAATTTGGTCCTCACATAACCTAACATCACCAAGAGTATCACCATAGGGAGACTCAAATACCTCTACTCTAGGTAAATCTGTAACTACATCTAATTGGCCACTACTAGCCACAACACAACATTGTAAGTTCATAGGAGTGTAGGTAATAGTGTTTTTACCTCGTGGATCATATAAGCTACGGTCTTCCTCTTGACGTGTTTCTGGGAATCCTACTTGCTCCCTTTGACCTATCATACAATCAAACCCTTTCATTTGCCATAACTAGGTTTCAGGACATAGTGTCAAGGTAGGCTAAAATGACATTGGCGGCATTGTTGTCCATGGGTTAAGAGGTGAAAGCCGTGGATTTCCTTGTAATTGTACCTAAAAGAAAAAGAAAAGAACACCTACAAAACAAAACACAAGTTAGTTTGAAACAACCTCACCACACTCTTGCACACTTGATCGTCTCACACTTGTTTCACAAGTGTTAAAAGCTGACTTGTACTTCATGAGTGATTGAGGGTCGAGTCTACTCTTGCCTGGAATAGATTTTCATTTGAGTTGACTTAAGCAAAATTTGTTATGGACTTGAAACAACAAGATACAACAATTTCACAAAAGAGAAAAGAACATAAAAAATGCGTAACACTAATGAACGAACACAAAAACTAACTAACAATCTAGTAGATAAGTACTAGTTTGCCGATTAGTATTGGAACCAACAAAATTAAAAATAAGAAACAACAAACGGAAACAAAGAAATCTAAAATTTGGGTTTAAATATGTTGCATGAACAGTAAAACATTATGATGTGGCAGCCACGTATTGGTCTTGGTTGCACACAACTTTTGTTGTCCAATTTCAAGTCTTGGTCAATTTTTTATTTGACTTTGGTGGTACTTGTTCAATAGAGGGAAACACAAAGTAGTCTTTAGAGATTATTTTTCAATTAAAATTTCAAGACTCAAAGTCTTGGACTAGGCTTGTACTCCTCCTTAAAACATGGATCCTTGTTTTATGGGAAAGTGGTTGAGATGTGATTGACTTGTTGGTGAGTGATGGTAAGTCTTTCAAGACTAACAAAGTTCTCACACTTTTTCCTTCACCTTTTTGGATCTAACTTTCACTTTATTTTAAAAAGGTATGAATTTTTGGAAGAACATCAAGAACACTTCAACAATCACCAAGAAAATCAATAACAATCTCCCAAGAACAACAACAAGGTTAACTACAAACTTCCAACAAACGACCAAGTCCTTTAGTGTGGTGTTTTGGTCTTAAAAAGGGGTGAAGATTGTGATGAATAATAAGAATACAAAAAATTTTCAAGAATGATAAAAATACCAACAACGTCCATCCCAAGTCCACAAGAAAGGTCACCACAGGTCAAGAACAACAACATCAATACATGGCCATTAACTTGTCACAACAACAATCTCAACAATTCAAACTCAACTCAAGATATAGACTCAATGTGTTAGTGATGAAAAAAAACTAACACTTCGAGACAACAAAGACAAGTAAAAATCTCGGTCAAGACACAACAAAAACATAATTTTCGGCCATCAACACAACATGGCCAGATTGCTCTCTTTTCTGGAATTTTTAGTTTTCAACTTTTTTTTTGTAGTTTTCAAGTCTCAAGCCCAACAGTGATCTTGTTAGAATAAAATCAATGATGGCTTTGATACCAAATGATATGGGAAAAACAACGGAAACACGAAACAACTCTAAAACAGTCCACTAATCTTAAGGATTTGAGGACTAAGATGGAGACCACTCTCAGATTCACTACAACAACAACAATATGAGATAACAACGGTGCATTTGACACCAAAAACAAAAGCAACACAATGATAACAAGATGAGCACAATGATAACAAATTTTGGATTCAAGAAAGACACAAAATAGTCCACTATGAATCTACAAAGTGAAATAAGATAAAGATAGATAGATAGACCAAATGAGGGAATAATATTAATAACCCAAGAATTGTTACACCCTTGGACCTTTAATGCTACACACAACACTAACCTATCTCCTACATAGGCACAAGAGGGATCTCGATCTCCTAAGGACCAATGTTTCTAAGCTTGAATCCAACACGAGTGATTCCACACTCAAGTTGATTTCCCTGGTTGTAATTTTAGATTTGTGCCTCAAAGAGAGAGGCCTTTTATTTCAATGTTATACAACATTTATCATCATCAAAATCAAATGAATGAATCCCTAGAAGGTTGTATTTATAGTGTATTACAAGAATAGTGTGAAATGTCCAAAATGACCCCTTAGTCAAAGTCTTCAAGTGGGCTCCCTTGGAGTGTATTGTATGGACTGATTTTGGAGCCTAGTTAGGCCTTCCTTTTCACTTCACGTGTATACTCCAAGTCTCGAGTTCATTCACTCTCGCACTCACCCACCTCTGTGGTCTTACCTGTATCACTATAGCTCATTCATCTAAGGTCACTCAGGTTGGCCAGTTTATGAGGTTGAATCCCCCAACCTCTATAGGCTCTAATTTTGAGGAGGATCCTTAGAGGTTCATGCATAGGATGGAGAAAAGGTGTAGGTTAATGCATGCTAATAATTCTGACAGTGTAAAGATTGTTGCTTATTAGTTGAAAGTTGTAACGTATCAGTGCTATAAGGAGTGGTAACCTATGACAGGTAATGATATTGACCAAGCTTTTTGGGATAACTTTTTGGGTGCTTTTCTTGATCACTTTTTTCCATAGAATTTGAGGGGAACTAAGGCTAAGGAGTTAGTTAATCTAAAGCAAAGTAAGATGAGTGTGAAAGAGTATGCTCTGAAATTTTTGTAGTTTGCTCATTATGCTCCAGAATTGATATCTAATATGAGGTCCCAAATAAGAAATTTTTCTTCAAGTTTGTCCTGTGATTTGGTGTTGGAGTTTAAGACTTTGATGTTGAAAAATGATATATATATCTCTAAACTTTTGATTTATATGTAGTAGGTGTAGGATGAAAAAATTAAACCAGTAGAGATAGGAGAGAGACATAATAAAAAGGTTAAGTATTCAGAGTAGGGTGGGGGGCCATTAGAATAGTGGAGAGATAGTATATAGCGGACTAAGAAGAAGAACTGTGGCAATTTTTATTCGTCTACTAGTTCTCCCTATCCTAAGACTTTAGGTGATCGTCGTTTTTAGGACAACAGTGGTCCTAAGGAATAGGGTGCCTAGTCTCAGGCTAGCGGATCTCAATCAATCACACCTTATCCTCCTTTTCATTTTTGTAGGCAGTTTAACCATGATTATTGTGTAGAGGGAAGGAATCATTGTTATATTTTGTGGTTAGCTGGGTCACATGCATCGAGGTTTTCCTTTGGCTAAGGTTTCCACTAGATCTAATAAAGTTCTGACTGCAACATCTTTAGCTCCTAAGCCTAACGACGCTACCTCTTCTACCGACTTTGGACGAAATCATCTCTATGCACTTGATACTCTCCACGAATTTGAGGTATCCCTAAAAATTATTACTGGTATATTACATCCCTTCTATCGTGATGTTTATTATTTTCTTGATCCAAGTTATACACTTTTTTATGTGACCCCTTTTTTTGCTGTTCATTTTGGTTTTGGTCCTGAAAATATATCTAACCCCTTTTTTATGTCTACTCCAGTGGTATTGAGTTGATATGCTAGATTTTACTGGTACCTTTGGGATGTATTACCTTCATTCGTGCTATTCTTCTCTAGGTTATAGGACTCACAAGATCAGTTCCCACTTTACTAATGAGTCAGCATTAGAACGGAAGAGGAGTTCCTTAGTACCCAAAGGAAGGTTTATTTCCTATCTCAGAGCTAATAAATAAATTTCAAAAGGGTGTTTATAGTATCTAGTTTGGGTTAAAGATTCTAACTCTGTAAGTGGTTTTTTGAAATTTGTTTCTTTGGTTAATAAATTTCTTGAAGTATTTCCTGATGATCTTCTCAAAATTCCTCCTGATAGGGAAACAAATTTTGGAATTTATCTTCTACCAGATACCCATCTCATTTCTATTTTGCCTTATAGAATGTCTCCGATTGAACTAAAAGAGATAAAGGATCAATTGAAACATCTTCTAGATAAGAATATTATTTATCCTAGTGTTTCTCCATGTGGTGTTTGAAACACCCTGGTCCTTAGTAATTTTTCCTGGATTTTTTCTTCTGGACATCATACAAGTTGGGGTACTAGTCGTATAATAAGGTATGGTAGTATTGTAACACCCTAATTCGCTGAACCTGAATGCTACACGGTGCTCATGACCCCGAGGGACCACAAGCTAACCCATGACTAATATCTATACCTGTATACGGCAGATCATGATATAATAATGTGGAATACATAGAACTATAATGCGATAAGGTTCAACTGAATACAATCATGTGGGTGAAAATACCCAAAACAACTCAATCTGAATGTAAATCTGAACATAAATCTGAAAGCCTCTAAACTATCTGAATAAGTATTTAAAGGAACATGTCTCCAACTAACTCCGTAAAACTAAAATAAAGAAATAAATAAATGAATCAAATCATATTGTCCTTGAATCACTGAGGACTCACTGTGTCTCTGAATAGGGACAACAACTGCTAGGTCACCTATGCACTTCTTTAGCAAAGAGACATGGAAGACTGGATGGACTGAGGCTAGATCTGAAGTCAACTCAAGCTCATAAGCTACCTTGCCAAAGCGACAATGAATTCTGAAGGGACCGACATACCGGGGATTGAGTTTCCCTTTCTTACCGAACCTCTTCACTCCCTTCATGGGAGAGATCTTAAGATAGACATAGTCATTGACCTCGAACTCGAGATTATTTCTACGAACATCTTCATAGGACTTCTGTCGGCTCTGAGCAGCCCGGAGTCTCTCTCTGATCAACTAAACTTTCTCTAAGGCGTCGAATACTAAGTCAGTACCTATGAATGAGGCCTCACTAACTTCAAACCAACCAATTGAAGATCTACATCTCCTACCATAGAGAGCTTTGAATGGAGCCATCTGAATACTAGAATGATAGCTATTGTTGTATGCAAACTCAATCAAAGGAAAGTGGTCATCTCAACTTCCCTTGAAGTCAATTGCACACTCCCTTAGCATATCTTCAAGAGTCTGAATGGTCCTCTTTGCTTGACCATCTGTCTGAGGATAAAACACTGTGCTGAGAGGGACTTGGGTACCGAGACCCTTTTGGAATGCTTTCCAAAAGTGAGAAGTGAACTGGGTACCTCTGTCTAAGATGATAGATAGTGGAACACCGTGTAACCTGACTAACTCCCTGATATAGAGTTTGGCATAATCCTTGGTGGAATAAGAAGTACGAACAGGAAGGAAATGAGCTGACTTGGTCATTCTATCTATAATGACCCAGACTGAATCATGCTGATGATGAGTTCTAGGAAAACCCGTCACAAAGTCCATGTTAACTTCTTCCCACTTCCAAGTAAGAATGGTAAACTCTTGCATAGAACCACTTGGTTTCTAATACTCTATGTTAACCTGCTGACATGTAGAGCACTTAGCCACAAACTTTGCAATATCTTTCTTCATCTCACTCTACCGATAGATCTCCCACATGTCGCGGTACATCTTAGTGGCCCCTGGATGAATAGAGTTTTGCACACCACGCGCTTCTGCAAGAATTTGCTGCCTCAATTCATCTACACCTGGAACATATAGATTACCCTAACAACGAAGAACACCATCTCCCCCTTGGGAGAAAATCTCAACTTTTTGATTCTGAACTGACTCTTTGAGCTAGACAAGGCTAGGATCCCAGTCTTGTTTCTCTTTCACCTCGGAAACTAGAGATGACTCTGAACTACTATGAACACATACACCACCTTCTGAAGAATCGACTAAGAAAATGCCTAGTCTAGAAAGATGATGGATCTCCTGATCCATCTTCTTCTTAGTATTCTCAATGTGAGAAATACTACCCATGGAGAGTCGACTGAGAGCGTCGGCCATAACATTGGCCTTGCTCGAATGATAAAGAACACTCGTGTCGTAATCCTTCAAAAGCTCTAACTACCTTCTCTGGCGAAGATTAAGATCTTTCTAGGAAAATACATACTAGAGGCTTTTATGGTCTGTGAAGACATCTACATGAACTCCATAGAGATAGTGCCTCCAAATCTTCAAGGCAAAAACTACCGCTGCTAATTCAAGATCATGAATAGGATAATTCTTCTCATATGGCTTTAACTATCTAGAGGCGTAGGCTATGACCTTACCATCCTTCATAAGGACACAACCTAAACCCACTCTGGATGCATCACAATAGACTACAAAATCGTCTGAACCATCTGGAATAGCTAGAACTGGAGAAGAGGTGAGTCAAGTTTTCAACTCTTGAAATCTCTTCTCGCATGAATCTGACCACTGAAAGTTAATCTTTTTCTGAGTCAATCTGGACATGGGAGATGAAATAGAAAAAAATCCCTCGAAAAACCATCTGTAATAGCTAGCCAAACCCAAGAAACTCCTAATATCTGATGGAGACACAGGTCTAGGCCAGTTTCTTACTCCCTCAGTTTTCTAAGGATCTACTCTAATTCCATCACCGGAAACAATATGGCCAAGGAATGCTACTGATCTTTGCAAAAATTCATACTTACTGAACTTCGCAAATAATTGGTGATCCCTAAGAGTCTGAAGAATATTTCTGAGATGGTCTGCATGATCACGCTCTGTGCGAGACCAGAATACCATCTATGAAGACTATGATAAACATGTCTAAGTACTGCTTGAACACACAGTTCATCAAATCCATAAAATCTGCATGGGCATTGGTAAGACCAAATGACATGACCAAAAATTCAAAGTAACCATACTGAGTACGAAAAGCTGTCTTCAAAATGTCACATTCTCTAACTCTGAGCTGATGATAGCTCGATCTGAGGTCTATCTTGGAGAAGTAACTGGCAACCTAATGTTGGTCGAATAGATCATCAATCCTGGGAAGAGGATATGTGTTCTTGATTGTGACCTTATTGAGTTGACGGTAATCTATACATATCCTGAGAGAACTGTCTTTCTTGTGCACGAATAATACTGGCGCACCCCATAGGGAAACACTGGGTCTGATGAATCCCTTATCTACGAGATCCTTCAACAGATCTTTCAGTTCCTTGAGTTCTGTTGGTACCATTCTGTATGGTGGAATAGAAATAGGTTGAGTATCCGGAAGAAGGTCTATGCCAAAGTCTATTTCCCTTTTGGGAGAAATGCTTGGAAGATCTTCAGGAAAGACATCTGAGTATATATTAACAATAGGGACTATTTCGAGGTTGGGATATTTAGAACTAGAATTTTTAACATGTACGAGATGATACACACACCCCTTAGAAATCATTTTCCTTGCCTGAAGGTAGGAAATAAATTGACCCCTAAACGCTGAAATGCTACTCTTCCACTCTAGGAAGGGCTCATTCGGGAATTAAAACTGAACTATCCTATTTCTGCAGTTGACTTTGGCATAGCAGGAATGAAGCCAATCCATGCTGAGAATGACATCAAAATCAGTCATCTCTAACTCCACTAAATCTGCTGAGGTGGATTTCTGAGACATCATAACCGGGCAGTTCTTGTATACCCGCCGTGCTATGATGGTTTTACCCACTGGGGTAGAGACTGAGAAAGGCTCTGCTAGGACTTTGGGACTAATTTCGAAATCGCCTTCTATATATGGAGTAACAAATGACAAAGATTCACCTGGGTCTAGCAAAGCATAAACATGAACATGGAAAATCTGTAACGTACTAGTAACGACATTAGGAGAATTTTCCTGATCCTGCCGAGACTGAAGAGCATAGAGTTTGTTTGGACATTGCCCACTGGTAGCACTGGAAATGGCACCCTGCTGGTTCGAGCGACTGGACTGAGCTATAGAATGATTTTGTTGACCCTGAAGACTTGACTGTAAACACTCCCTAATCTTGTGGCCTGGCTTTCCACAATCAAAACAAATATCACTACCGGCTCTGCAAATGCCCTTGTGGTTCTTACCATAAGTCTGAGAAAGGGGATTCATTTGGGCACTGCTAACACTGCCGTGAGATTTAGAGCCTGGCGCTTTATTTCTATTGCCATCTCTGAACTTCGGTACTGGAGTGCTGGAAGAGTTAGGAGCTAGAACGGCTGACTTAGAGTGAACCTATGAAGGATTTCCTCCATCTGACTTAGGGTGAGCAAAGTTGAAATTACCTGACCTTGCTCTCTTGTTCTGCCTCTCACTAGTCTTAAACTTCTACTCTTCTACTTACTGGGCATGGGTTATGAGTTTGGCTAAGGTCATATCACCGATCAACATCGCAGAACTACACTCATTTACCATGCTATCATTGACCCCTGACATGAACTTGCTTATCTTAGCTCTATTGTCTGCAACTACATGAGGAGCATACCTGGCTAGCTGAGTAAATGTGAGAGAATACTCCCTAACCATCATATTCCCCTGCCTAAGGTTGATGAACTCAAGAACTTTGGCTTCCCTCAGTTCTTGGGGAAAGAATCTATCTAAGAAGGCTGTGACAAATTCCTCCCACTCGATAGGGCCTGTATCATCTAACCTCTTAAGATTTTACTGTTTGTACCAATCATGAGCAACACCCTATAACTAGTAGGCAGCTAACTCAACACTCTCAATAGAAGTAACACCCATGATGTCGATGACCTTCTGGACTTGGTCAATGAACTCCTGAGGGTCCTCATCAGACTTAGACCCATGGAAAGATGGAGGATTATCTGAGTGAAGTCCCGAGCCCTAGCTTCTTTGGGAGTGGCCACTGGATTGGCCGAAATGATTGGTGGCCATTCATTCTGTACAGCCATAGTCTGAGCAAATGTGGTAATGCGGCTTTAAACTCTGCATGGGAAACATGTTTGCCCAAAGGATCTTCGGGCTGAGGATTTCACTGGTTTCTTCTCTTTGGGGCCATGGTCTGGAATAAGAGAAGAATGGATTAGAATGAGAGATTAACTTGTGATTATGCTCACTAGCATGACATGAATAATGAAGAAAGGGGACTGTTCCTAAAACATCTTATAGCCTCCCGCACATAAATGTGGTGTGCAACACACCCATGTACAAGACTCTACTAGATGTAGCTTTTAGACTTCCTAGGACTCTATTGAACCTTAGGCTCTGATACCAAGTTTGTAACACCCCAATTCACTGAAACGAAATGCTACACGATGCTCATGACCCAGAGGGACCACAAGCTAACTCATGACTGATATCTGTACCTGTATACTACAGATCATGATATAATAATACAGAATACATAGAACTTTAAGGCCATAAGGTTCAACTGAATACAATCATGTGGGTGAAAATACCCAAAACAACTCAATCTGAACATAAATCTAAACATAAATCTGAAAGCCTCTGAACTATCTGAATAAGGAGTTAAGGAACATGTCTCCAACTAACTCTATAAAACTGAACTAAAGAAATAAATAAATAATTCAAATCATACTGTCCTCTAATCAATGAGGACTCACTATGTCTCTGTGATCGGAATGCTACCACTATTGTTGGGTTGGAGCTCGTGTCTTAGAACCTATGGAGTAACATGAAAAGAAAGCACCATAGTGCAAATGCATCAGTACAACTAGAGTACTGAGTATACAAGGAAGGTAGGCTGAACATAAAGGGTTTTATGCATGAACAACACTGACTGGCTAATATGAATGTGGGAGTCCAAACACACGTACATAGAAACTGAGACCGTGAATACGTGATAGCATAACCTGCATGACTGATACTGAAACTAATAACATAGACGACTATATCTGACAGTCCTACATATACTGAAATCTGAAGAACGCCCTGAGTTCTTTTACTGAGACTGATACTGAAACTGTGGGAAGTAGTGTTTAACTGACATGCCCCATGTATGCCTGTTATGGCTAAGTTGGGATCCAATCTCTACCCTAACTAGAGAGGTGTCGATACCGTGCCACGGGTAAGGATAGCCTGTGACTGACCCTTATCTGGCGGTACTCAATGAGAACGGTGGGAACCCTAAACTGACGGGTTGAGCCACCTCATCAACCATAATCTGATGGGTTAAGATATCTCAACCTACGCTAGCTACGTAGTTCTGAAACACAAGGATGACTACTAAGAATCACACCCTGAACTGGCGGGTGAGTTCTCATCCTTGGGTTCATTCGGTGCTAACCTCTACTCCCATCTAGAGGGACTGGACATGAATAACTGACTGTGCATGACTTAATCTTATTGAATTCCATGACTGGTGGAATATTATTGATATTTGACAACTGACTAAGATAATAAGGTTTTCCTGTGTCACATGACTGACTGAAGTCTATGGAATCATAGCTTGAGTTTGGATATTGTGAAACATGACATAGATCTAGGCACACAGCTATAGTTTTTGGGTACAAGTACCCCTAGGACTCAATGGAAGGAAATTGACACACATGACTGACTTGATCATAAGAGTAGAGTCCATAATTTATAATATCATAAGTAGGGATCTCATACTAAGCATGGTTATCAACAATGTATTGCATGGAAAGGATTTTATATCACATGGAAGTACTTGCACAATCTTAATATCATG